>NC_091158.1:13194867-13280143 GCF_040958095.1 Procambarus clarkii
CCTCGTCACAGACCTCGTTACAGACCTTGTCACAGACCTCGTCACAGACCTCGTCACAGACCTCGTCACAGACCTTGTCACAGACCTTGTCATTCCAAAGCAAACCTGCTGCTATTAACCTTATGACTCCAACCGAGGCCAACAAGCCACACTAAACACTGGCCGCTGGGCCTGGTACTGCACTTACAGAGGAACGCCATGGCGGAGATGGAGAACCGTTGGCCGAACGGTGTCATCCCCTACGTCATCTCCCAGTCATTCAGTAAGTAAGAACTGAAATCTATAAAGTAGAATGTTTAACTGTCTGTCTGTCTGTCTGTCTGTCTGTCTGTCTGTCTGTCTGTCTGTCTGTCTGTCTGTCTGTCTGTCTGTCTGTCTGTCTGTCTAAGTAAAAGACCAGACGCCAGGGGCTAGCCTGAACTAACTTTTCAAGCTGGGGGTTGGGTAACAGGGGTCATATTGTGAAAGGCCCCGGGTTCGATTCCCGGCACCTCCAGACCTACGTCTATAGGAGGCCTGGTCGACGACCGGGCCGCGGGGACGCTAAGCCCCGGAAGCACCTCAAGGTAAGGTAAGGTAACCAAAACCAACTTATGTCCGTCCCGTACCACAGACCATTTCCCTGCAAAGTTGAGTGAGACTAGCCCCGGGCGTCTGGCCGCCAACCTTGGACAACAAGAGTGAAAATAATTCACTAAATAATATAAAGTTAAACATTTTGCAAGATATAACATAAAGATTCAAACTGTGAAAAAACACAACACACAAAGAATTTATTGTTGTTGTTTACAACCCGTGCGGGTACTCACCTAGTTGTAATTACGTAGTTGTGCTTGCGGGGGGGTTGAGCTTTGGCGAGGGGTGGTGTTGCAGAGCATGCAGTATAGTCAGAGAGCCTAGCCTGCAGAGTGCACGGTCCTGCTCTTCACCCTAACTCTACCCGAAATTGAAATTGAAATAAGTTTATTGAGGTAAAATACACACAAAGGGATGAGGTAGCTCGAGCTATTCTCACCCCGTTCAGTACATCGTGTTAATACATACCTAACTCTACTGACCTGCCCAGTATACGCCTTATACTCTTAGCGGTAAATGTATTAATACATTATCTACATTTATATTTTTATTTTTCTCCTGCTTCCTTCCTTCTCCCTTCCTGTTTTTATATTTATATATTCAAGAGGTGTTACGTTGTTGAACAGCCACCAGCACGCGTAGCGTTGCGGTCAGGGGCCAGATTCACGAAAGCACTTACGAACCTGTACATCTCTTCTCAATCTTTGGCGGCTTTGTTTACAATTATTAAACAGTTAATGAGCTCCGAAGCACCAGGAGGCTGTTTATAACAATAACAACAGTTGATTGGCAAGTTTTCATGCTTGTAAACTGTTTAATAAATGTAACCAAAGCCGTCAAAGATTGAGGAAAGATGTACACGTTCGTAAGTGCTTTCGTGAATCTGGTCCCAGGTCCTTAATCCTAATTTTTCCCGGAATACGACCCGCCAAATCGTTTAATTAAGAACTAGGTACCTAATCGCTGCTGAGTGAACAGAGGCTACAGTTAAGGATTGGTACCAAGTAAATCCTCCCCGGCCAGGATACGAACCCAGGGCAAAGCGTTTGCATAGCGCCAAACGAGTGTTTTACGGGGACTGCTGTGGCGTACTGCTGCTTTTCTTCTTGTACTTCTTTTTCTTCTTTTTCTACTTCTTCTTCTTCTTCTCCTTCTTCTTCCTTATTGATATTATGATGTGTTGTTGTATATGTGCTTAAGTAATTTAAGTTACATGTGAAGAGTTAATAAATTAGAGCGAGTGCGCTTACCTCTTGTTATTTTTCTTACATATAGTTTTAGGGTTATGTGTTGTACAAAAGTGGTGGGCGTGGTAATCAGAGTGGATGCAGCCCCTGTGGTGTGGTGGTTAAGACGCTCGCTGGGCCTTTTGTCCTGGGTTCGTACTCTGGCCGGGGAGGATTTACTGGGCGCAAATCCTTAACTGCAGCCTCTGTTTAACTCAACAGCAACAGGATAATTGATTAGACGATTTTTCGCGGGGGTCGTATTCCAGGGACCATAGGATTAAGGACCTGCCCAAAACGCTACGCGTACTAGTGGCTGTACAAGAATGTAAAAGCTCTTGTATATATAAATAATAAATAATAAATAAAAATAAATAATAAATAAAAATAAATAAATAATCTGCCACTCGCCAGACACCCAGGAGCGAGCGGTGGTCGCCATGTCCATTAAGAACTACGAGGAGCTCACTTGCATCCGCTTCGTGCCCCGGCAGGTGGAGCAAGACTACATCCACCTCATCAAGGGCGATGGGTCAGTCTCTCTGTCTACGTGTATCTGTATCATGACAACAAATGTTGGTAGGAGAAGAAAATAATCCACACGTGTTCAGGAGAACGTGTAAGGTCGTCTCTGAATACCTTTTATTCTCTTCTCCGAGACTATGGCTCCTCACAATTGCCCCAGAGGTAGCACCTCCTATATATGGACCATTGTATATATAAGCTCCGTGGCTCATGCTTCTGGTATTCACTTAAACGTCCTGTGTTCCCGCCAAACACACACCGAAACTACGACGTTGGTACAGCGTTCGAACAAGTTTTAACACTTCCTAACCAGTTATAACAACCAATATAGCAAGTTGTAACAACGTCCTAATACGTCATAAACACGTTAAGCCAAGATGTAACAACTTTATTACAAGTTGTAACAAGCGGAAAATAGAGAAAGTTTCGATTTGTGTTTCCAGGGTTAATATATTAGAATGTTCTTCATTTTTATGGTTGGATAAGGAGAGCGGTGTTCCGACAGGTGTTCGAGTTCTGTGGGGCGGAAAGGAGGAGCCCAGCCGGTGTCGCTGGGCCCCGGCTGCATCTACGTGGGTGTTGTTATGCACGAGTTGATGCACGCTATTGGCTTCTGGCACGAGCACTCCCGCCCTGACCGCGACAAACACATCAACATCGTGTGGAACAACATCAAGACCGGCATGGATTACAACTTCCAGGCCTTCACCTGGAATAAGGTCCAGACTCTGGGTGTTGAATACGATGTTGGTGAGATATCTCGACTCTTTACCGTTGTATTGTTCTCTCAAAGTTTTATAACATTCTGTTAAAGTAATTCCTTGCCAGATAAAGATGTGTTGTTAATGTTGTGTTCTCTGTTTCTGCTCTCAGGGTCGATTATGCATTATGGATCTAATGCCTTCGCTAAGGATCCATCTCAGCCAACCATCGTCGCCAAACATTCCCAGGCAGAAATGGGCCAGAGGAAAGCATTATCTATGGTAAAGTATGAATCCCTTACCAGGGACGTCCAGAGATTAATAATGAAGCTTTTGATAATTATTAGGAAACCACATGTAACGTGAGTGAGCTGGTGAGGAGTTTCTCACTAAGATAGAGACGAGGGGCCAGATTCACGAAAGCACTTACGCAAGCACTTACGAACGTGTACATCTTTCCTCAATCTTTGACGGCTTTGGTTACATTTATAAAACAGTTTACAAGCATGAAAACTTCCCATTCAACTGTTGTTATTGTTATAAACAGCCTCCTGGTGCTTCGGAGCTCATTAACTGTTTAATAATTGTAAACAAAGCCGCCAAAGATTGAAAAAAGATGTACACGTTCGTAAGTGCTTTCGTGAATCTGGCCCGAGGTCATTAAGTCATTAAGGCAGGAGTCATTAAGTGTTCTCTCACGACACCTGCACATCTTTGCTCACTCATACCTGGTGAGAACTTAAGTTATTAAACACTTGACAATTTCTACGAGGTTATCTATAATAATCATAACCATAAGTGGCCGAGTTTCCAAACTAGAAAGTTATCTAATAAATACAAGCCACGATTATCGATGCACGATGTAGAGGCTTCGTAAGTGAACGCGTAAATGCTTGATGAATCCTGGCCTGG
Organism: Procambarus clarkii; assembly: GCF_040958095.1. Classification (NCBI taxonomy): domain Eukaryota; kingdom Metazoa; phylum Arthropoda; class Malacostraca; order Decapoda; family Cambaridae; genus Procambarus; species Procambarus clarkii. The sequence goes on from NC_091158.1 coordinate 13,198,808, forward strand.
ACACCAATAGAAAGTACGTGAATCAGAGGGAAGTTGTCAGCTGAGTCGCAGGGAACTCTGTGTAATGTTATTTGTTCACACACGGGAGTACACAAGACGACTTCTGCTCCCTCCTAGCAGGCTCACAGCCTTTAACTTTAACCCAGTCAAACTGCCAACTCTAAAAGTCAAAATAACAGGAATCCAGAAATTCGCTACCGGACCGATCTCAGAGGACTAGGCATGTGAGGACAGACAGACAGGAAGACCTCAAGTCGCCCTCGAGAGTGAGATAAATAGATTGGAGGACGATCAAGGTGTACACAAGATTAATGGTGTTGTGTTGAGTAATTACATTACCTGTTGTTGTTGTTAAAGATTCGCTATTTGGAACAAACAGTTCCAAGTAGCACGGGCTATGGTGAGCCCGTAGGATTACATTACCGTTTACCGGGTGCACACGGGCTTGTGTCATCGTCCCCTGAAGGTGGATCTAGCGACTCTCCCCAGGATGCAACCCCACAGCAGTTGCCTAACTCCCGGCTACCTAATTACTACTAGGTGAACAGCGGCATTAGGTGAAAGGGAACGTGCCCAACCATTTCTGCCCCCGCCCGGGAATCGAACCCAGGATTTGGCATTGTGAGTCGAGAACGAAGTCAAGTGTGCTACGAGATCCTACTTGAAATATTTAATATCCTAAGATATTTATCTCAGTCTCGAGGGCCATATATAGCAGTAGTCTTCATTTTAAACTTAGATAATATTTATGTGTTAGACCTAGTAGTCACCCTGAGCTTGAGACATTTTGTTTAATTAAAACCCTTCATTTTTAACAGTAATCCTCCGCCATCATGTTATGTTTCTCTTTCAGAGTGACAAGAAAAAAGTTAATTTGCTGTACTGTAAGGATACCCCAGTTGGTACCGGGACCACCTCGCCTGTTGTGGCAGGTAGGTGGGTGTGTGTGTGTGTTGACCAGACCACACACTAAAAGGTGAAGGGACGACGACGTTTCGGTCCGTCTTGGACCATTCTCAAGTCGATTGTCGACTTGAGAATGGTCCCGGACGGACCGAAACGTCGTCGTCCCTTCACCTGTTAGTGTGTGGTCTGGTAACATATTTTAGCCACGTTATTGTGACTCATCGCCTGCATGTGTGTGTGTGTGTGTGTGTGTGTGTGTGTGTGTGTGTGTGTGTGTGTGTGTGTGTGTGTGTGTGTGTGTGTGTGTGTGTGTGTGTGTTTCAAACAATAACACCTTCAATCATTTGACACGTATTCATCGTCTAATAAAGTTCGACAGACTAGTTCACTTCACAGACCTTAATAACTATATATATATATTTCAGCGTATACATAATTATCGCATATCTCTAACATGTGTCAAAGGGCGAAAACAAATGAGTTAACCCTTGAGTTTTACCAAATCGTAGTCTTGGTGTAAAAGTTATAATCTGAGTGTAATATTTATCATGGCGGATAGTAATGAAAATGTTGGTACAGGCTTATGTACGGACAACCACCAGTACTGCAGCTCCTGGGCCAAGGCTGGCGAGTGTACGAAGAATCCAACCTACATGGGCGATAAGTGCTGTCGTTCGTGCCACGGCGCCGGCGGCTCTCCAGGTACGTGCGGCTATATATGTATATGTACGAATATATATATATATATATATATATATATATATATATATATATATATATATATATATATATATATATATATATATATATATATATATATATATATATATGTCGTACCTAGTAGCCAGAACGCACTTCTCAGCCTACTATGCAAGGCCCGATTTGCCTAATAAGCCAAGTTTTCATGAATTAATGTTTTTTCGACTACCTAACCTACCTAACCTAACCTAACCTAACTTTTTCGGCTACCTAACCCAACCTAACCTATAAAGATAGGTTAGGTTAGGTAGGGTTGGTTAGGTTCGGTCATATATCTACGTTAATTTTAACTCCAATAAAAAAATTGACTTCATACATAATGAAATGGGTAGCTTTATCATTTCATAAGAAAAAAATTAGAGAAAATATATTAATTCAGGAAAACTTGGCTTATTAGGCAAATCGAGCCTTGCATAGTAGGCTGAGAAGTGCGTTCTAGCTACTAGGTACGACACACATATATATATATATATATATATATATATATATATATATATATATATATATATATATATATATATATATATATATATATATATATATATATATTAGTATATTTTGGTAGCAGTCTTTCCTGTAGACATATATTATTAAATATGACCGAAAAAGTAAGATTAATAATTCTAACACGAATTTTCTCAATCTTTCGTACATTACGCTTCACTGTTGGAGGTAAATCAAAAATCACTTCTCCAAAATTCATTTTTTATTTCTAGTCTGACGCGACACGGGCGCGTCTCGTAAAACTTATTACATTTTCAAAGACTTCACAAATACACAACTGATTAGAACTTACGTATCTCTGATTTTATATCTACATTTGAGTGAGGTGGGAGGGGTGATGTGGCATTAACACAAGACAGAACAAGAGGGGATATTAATAGGGTATTAAAAGTATCAACACAAGACAGAACAGAAACAATGGGTATTGAATAGAAGTGTTTGTAGAACGCCTATTGGTCCATATTTCTTGATGCTTCTATATTGGAGCGGAGTCTTGAGGTGGGTAGAATATAGTTGTGCAATAATTGGCTGTTGATTGCTGGTGTTGACTTCTTGATGTGTAGTGCCTCGCAAACGTCAAGCCGCCTGCTATCGCTGTATCTATCGATGATTTCTGTGTTGTTTACTAGGATTTCTCTGGCGATGGTTTGGTTATGGGAAGAGATTATATGTTCCTTAATGGAGCCCTGTTGCTTATGCATCGTTAAACGCCTAGAAAGAGATGTTGTTGTCTTGCCTATATACTGGGTTTTTTGGAGCTTACAGTCCCCAAGTAAAAATTCATAAAAATGAATTTTGGAGAAGTGATTTTTGATTTACCTCCAACAGTGAAGCGTAATGTACGAAAGATTGAGAAAATTCGTGTTAGAATTATTAATCTTACTTTTTCGGTCATATTTAATAATATATATATATATATATATATATATATATATATATATATATATATATATATATATATATATATATATATATATATATATATATGTCGTACCTAGTAGCCAGAACGCACTTTTCAGCCTACTATGCAAGGCCCGATTTGCCTAATAAGCCAAGTTTTCCTGAATTAATATATTTTCTCTAATTTTTTTCTTATGAAATGATAAAGCTACCCCTTTCATTATGTATGAGGTAAATTTTTTGTTATTGGAGTTAAAATTAACGTAGATATATAACCGAACCTAACCAACCCTACCTAAGCTAACCTAACCTATGTTTATAGGTTAGGTTAGCTTAGGTAGCAGAAAAAGTTAGGTTAGGTTAGGTTAGGTAGGTTAGGTAGTCGAAAAAACATTAATTCATGAAAACTTGGCTTATTAGGCAAATCGGGCCTTGCATAGTAGGCTGAGAAATGCGTTCTGGCTACTAGGTACGACATATATATATATATATATATATATATATATATATATATATATATATATATATATATATATATATATATATATATATATATATATATATATATATATATATTCATATACTTCCTTGTGGTTTACAAAGTTGCAGTACTAATGCACATATTAATGTGTTGTTTAGCACTCAAACTCACAGGTTATAGCAGGAAGACATACTCTTTATATCCCTTTTGTGGTGCTGTTTGTATTACAAAAAAGGTGCAGTGAAATGTTGGTTGACACGTGTAGCTGTGCACTGTATACTGAACTGAGCACACCATTGCTCTTCACGTTCATTTTGAAGATACAATGAACTTTCCAGCTCAAGTTAGGCAAGAAAGCTTTACTGCTACTGCTGACCAGTATGGTTAGGAAGCACCCATGGTTGTGAAGGGGTCAATATGTAAACACAGAGTGTTATAGGTTATATGTAACTGTGATGATATGTGTTGTACTAAGAAGGTCTCACTCATAGTGATACATCTCATTGCTTATGTTTACTTTAATGTAAATATAATTAACAACTAAAATTGAAGTAGCAGCACAGGTATTAATGGATTTCTAGGAGCAACACCTTTGTCAGAATTGAGGATAATAAGTCAGTGGATAAACGTGTAATGATCTTCCTTATCACACTGTCAGAGACATACGAGGCAGGTCAGTTAAGTATGAGGCGTTCTCATGAATGAAGTTCCGTATAAACTCTCCCAAATGTCATTTCTTCAGGGGTGACTATTATTCCACAAGGCAACACAAACCACATGCCCTCACCTCTCCGACCTTTGACCTCATCTATCCGTACATGATCTATTGCAGTACCAGCAACAGTAGTTGATGTTTCTCGAGCCGTTACCTCTAGTATAAAGCGATAGGTCTTAATGTTATTTGTTCGCCTCAAGCTATCCCATTTATACGTGCCAAGGTGGGGGGGGGGAAGGGGGTTGTTACACGGGGTAGTTCATATTGTCAGCGTAAATATGTTAATATTTACTACTGAATGTTGTGAGTTGCTGCTTTTGTTTTGGCTTGTTGCTAGCGCTATTAACCTGAGTTTCACGTCCAGTTTGTGACAGCCACGCTCCTGTCCCTCCCACCACTACCCTCACCATCACCCCCACACCACTACCCCCACCATCGTCCCCCACACCACAACCCCCACCATCACCCCCTCCCCCCACACCACACCCTCAATAGTAATATAGAAGCCAAACAACTTACAATTTCAGGGTGCGTAGATAAGCAACAGCACTGCGCAGCCTGGAGTAAGATAGGCGAGTGCACCAAGAATCCTTCCTACATGTCGGTGTCTTGCCAGAAGTCGTGCGGCACATGTCACAAAAAGCGCAGTGACCCGCCAGGTAAGCTCGAGACATTGGTCACCCACTCGTGGATGAGCTGGAGGAGTAGGTGGGGGCAGAGTAGGGGGGGGGCACTGCTGGCTGTGGGGAAACGTTTTTTTTTTGGATGCTGGTTAGGGGACTGCTTTGTGTGTGGGGGAACGTTTGTACACGCACTGGTCAGGACCGCTGTGTGTATCATACCAACCCAATTACACGCTGTGCGGCGTTCATGCAACCCGTTCTCGCACTTTTGTATAGTCAACATTGACTTATTAAATACGTGCATATGTGACATACTAAACATACTAGTTTACCTTGAAAAGCTTCATAGAAAACACCGGCCTTACCTAACCTTCTTAGTATGTTAAGATAAGTATCTTATTGCTTCGTAATTACAATTATTACTTAACCTATTATAGGTATAGGTTAAGTAATAATTGTAATTACTTGTAATGTATCTTTCCAGTTCCTTCTCGCTCAGAAAATGAGTAAATATCTGATATTCCAATAAGAGACAGGAATGTACACGTGAAAGGTAAGTCATTCAAATGTAAACACAAAATAGTCAGAATAGTAATGTTGTACTGATATATTACCATTTATTAAATAATGTCATGCCTATGGGTGTTTGGGTAAATGAGACAGTGGTGTTCGGGTGAATGATTCATGTATGTTAGAATGGTATTGGATGTGCTGAGTGGGCGTTGGATGTGTTAGATGGGTATTGAATACGTTAGATGGATATCGGATATGTTAGATGGCTATTGAATTTGTTAGATGGGTACTGAATAGGTTAGATGGGTATTGGATATGCCAGATGGGTATTGGGTGTGATAGATGGATATTTGGTGTGCATCTCGTTCTCGAGTGTTAGTGATGAAGGTACTTCTTGTTGATGTCTTAGCCACTTAGTCATTTGTCTTAGTCAGCGTGTCCCATACGGAGCTCAGCACTCTAGCATGGTATGGTTGACCATCCATCCACTCTAGTATCTTAGAGTATAAGATAGTCAACTGTCCACTTCAGGATGGTAGAGTATTATAGTGTCAACGCATAACTAACAAGCATAATTGTAGAGCGTACATTATATATAAGACCTCTAACATCTTAGAGTATATTATAATTTGGGGAGTCAAGTGTTTCTTCCACTCGTGTAATATAATCTATGACAATTTTCATACGTTTAGGAACATTTGTCCTATTGTTTCCAAGAGTAATTGCTTAATAAAGCAGTAATTAATAACATCTCGGCGTATAATAAAAGACCTTAAACATCCGTTAAGGACAAATCATCACATAAATCCATAAGGAAAAACATCACTCGAAAATAAATAATAATTAGTACAGAATTATGTATTTTTTTATAAAGATAAATGAGCTACAAGAAAAAAGGGAAAGATTTAAATATTTTAAAAGTGAAATTATTATTTATAATATACAATTGATGAGTGCACATGACACCATTAATTGCAAAAGTTCTTCAAGCTTCGCAGTCTTTAACTTAATTTTCAAAAGAGGTTTTGAAGACACTTTTTTGTGTGTGTGAGAGAGAGAAGAGGAAGGCGCTCTGAAGAGAGGATGACCCGGCTTGACCCTGGCCTACAGTGCTCTCCTTACTGACAATATTTATGGAATGTGTGTCTCATATTAGATATTAAGAAATTTATAGGGAACAGTGATATTCTATCCAATATAAATACATAAACATTGATATTCCCCCCCCCCTAAGGCGCTCCTGTTGTGTGTGAGGACAGTGACCCGCAGTGCAAGGACTTTGCCGCCAGTGACCAGTGCCGCGTGAACCCGGAGTACATGCTGGTGGCGTGCAAGAAGTCGTGCGGTCAGTGCTAGTGTGGCCAGCTTCCACACTACACGTGCCGCAGCTCCCGTCCCAGGCGTACTCTACCTTCCAGCTTCTTCATCACCCCTGCAAGTTGTTGTTTGGCCCCCGTCCCTGTGATCTCCGCGTCCCTGTGATCTCCGCCTCCCTGTGATCTCCGCGTCCCTGTGATCTCCGCGTCCCTGTGATCTCCGCGTCCCTGTGATCTCCGCGTCCCTGTGATCTCCGTGCTGCGCGTACCGCCAACTCTCTGCAAGTTGACGGTGATACACACACTCACGAGACCAACTTCAAGTCCTGTGAACATTCCTCCATATGTGCAGCTTATGGACTTGCCTCCTGAACAGTTAGGCTACATATCTTGAGGGAAGTGATAGCCATTTTGACCAATACACCGCTGGTGTCCCATAGGTAATACTATCCGCTGGTTCTGTACAAGAAACCAAGACTTTGAAATAATAATTTTATCTTCTAGATAAAATAATAACTGCGAGACTCCTGTCCTTCTCAACACTTCATTCTATGCACTACATTTCCTGCATTACAAATCTTGTTCATTTAATCGCCATAAGTACCATGTTTTGTACCATTCCTTCTGCAAGACGAAAGAAATCCTGGCACTATCTGCCTCAATACTACCACACATGCAATTGTTATGGAAATTAGTAGTCCAATATGACTCCACAACATACATGCTACAAGCAGAAATGAAGTTCGAGGTTGTGGTTGTCTAAGCTACATTAATTACCACAAAACGTGTACTTTTATATACTTCAGAAGTTACTGTTCCTGCCAATTTGAGCATTACACACATTACAAGACCGACAGAAACAATTAATACAGCCCATTTCAAGCAAGAGCACTCCAAGCCGTAAACATTGCCATTTCTTTCAATTTCTACGTCAAAAGTAGTGCGAAATCTCAACTTTCCCCAAATCACCAGGAATATTTGTTTGTTCGCTGGATAACAGTAAACTTCCATACTTGTAAGACGAGTTATTAGGATTTGATTTAGGAGAGTGTAAGAAGTGTAACTCAAGAGAGGATATCCTTGTGTAGAGTGATCAGTTGTAAGAAATGGTGACGGCCACTGAATGAACATCACGACACTACGATAATAAAATTGTTTTAACACTAAGAGAGAGTCCTTCTAGTCACCTTAACAACTGGAGAAAGTCTTGACTGTACCTTGTTATATTGGTATACCGTATACTGCATGACTACCTTGTTATATTTGTATACAGTATACTGCATCAGTCCTTCACATTCTCAAGGATAACCTTTTATTTGCCAATGTATCTCGGTTACTGTCTGGTATATAACAATATTTGAATGTTTGTTTCTAAGCAAAATAAATGCAAAGCTGTATATGAGCAAATATAGTAAATCAAGGCCTTTGTGGCCTATGACATATTGTTTAACAGACTTTAAGAACACTGCCAAATTATGTTCTTACCAGCACAAGAATATATATATTTGTTACAACTCTCGTTGGGCTAGGAAAATGTTCATTAAATATTCTCCTAGAGTGTAAGACACTTTAGTAAAAGCTTCTAGTTAATGAACAAATTTAAACGTAAACATGCCATATAATTACAAGAAACACTAGCTGAAAAATGCCATGGGAAAGATATACAATTAAGCCTGAAAAATCTAGCTAGTGGGTAATGATGTAGGCAGTGGAAGACATGTTGGCTGTTAATTTACATCTTGGTCAGTGTAATATTGTATGGTGCTACCTGCCTCTCTCAGGTGTGAACTATGGGTGCTTGGACAATTAGCTTCATTGTTTTCTTTCCCTCTTTCCTTTGCCCACCGTATGACGTTTTGTGCCAAGTGTAACATTCTTCCACTGATCAAAGTGTAATGATATATATATATATAGTATATAGGACTATGCGAGGAGAACCTCGCGTCCTAGGGGACCAAACAACCATAGACTATAAAGGTTTATGATCGGTTTATCATAAATAAATAAGGTTTATAGGAAGGTTTATATATATATATATATATATATATATATATATATATATATATATATATATATATATATATATATATATATATATATATATATATATATATATATATATATATATATATATATATATATATAGGGGGGTACCACCACTGGTGTAATTATAGGGACCCACAGCCTCAGAGAAGGGAACACAGAGCACTCAGGGAAAAACTTGACATTTAACTCTGAATACGAAAGAGTGTTCACTTCTCCTACCACCCCCTTTTTTTTTTATTATGATGTACACTTTATTATGCAAGGTTATACAGTTACATATCTGATTTTATACAAAAAATGAACATTAAGAGGACACAAGAAAAAGTTCGCTTCCTAGAGGCTGTAGATTTCCTCGAACTCCTCCGACGCCGGGCAGGAACCGAGGATGCAGCGGGCATTTCCCCTCTGGACCGCGACACTGAGGCGCTGAAAGAGAAAACCTGCTGCTCTAGGGTCTCTTGTGGTGTCAATGAGCTTGGAACCAAGATCCTTAAGAAACCTTCTTGCACTCTCACCCCATGGGCCTAGGGTCTCAGACCCTATTGGAACGAAATTGTACCTTTGATCTAATTGCCTGTACTTGACTGACTTTTGTTTTTCTCTGTGTGTCGCTGCGGCTCCTGCCGTGCCGGCAGAGAGGGTGATGTATGTCGTTGCCAGGGTGGATACGCAAGTATAGTCCCATGCTAACTGCCTGCCACCCTTCCACGGACGCAGTGTGATTCCGTCTGGTCGGCCGGCAAAGCTAACAGAGTCACGGTTCAGTAGGTTGCGGGGCTCTCTCTCCGCTGGACACTGAGCAGAGGCAAGGCTTCTTTTAATGATGTCGTTGACTTCGTCGTGTCTAGTGTGCCAACCACCCGATTTTCCACAGTGCAGGCCATGCAATCCATATTCGTCAGCATCTGCCTCGCCGCAAATACACCTGTGAACAGTGTGGATAGGGGCAGCAAGGCGGAGAGCGACTGCAATACGGAGCTCCTGCGGATCAAGACGTGTGCCTGTCGCAGACATAGGGACTGCCAGAAGGAAGTCCCCTGCATGGGGAGCCTGCACAGCTGTGAGGCGTGCACGATCACTGGGGGTTGTTGCTGCCTCCAGCAAAGCTGTGGCTTCTTTGTCTGCAATGGGGCTGTCCCAACTGGATTGTTTCTTGGCTTTCGGCATGGCTGGTCTGAGTGCTGGGTCTGTCATGGCACCCCATTTCGTGTCACATTCCGTGTAGTGGGGGTCCTGTATCCCCGCTACATCACTCAGGGTGTCAGGTAGAATTTCCTTAACCAGGTCATCTGATGCTGAGGAGGAAGACAGGAAGGCTGGGACTGCAATTTGGGTGGCGGTGCGGACACCCAAGCCACCGAGCCTGACAGGAAGAGTGGCTTATATATATATATATATATATATATATATATATATATATATATATATATATATATATATATATATATATATATAATATATCTATCTTATCGGAAGGTTTATAGAGAATCAAAATGTCTGTTACTGTTTATGTGAATTTCTTGTCGTGTTTTTTTAACAGAAATTAAGGACACATTTGATGTTTAATTATCCTTCTGGTGTCCCATTATCCAAGACAGGAAGCTTGTTAGGCTCATCCAGGTCCCCCTAGGGCCTAGGCCAACCACTGGCCTTTCCCTAAGGATGCAATCCACAACAGTGGCCTAACTCACAGACACCTATTTACTACTAGGTAAACAGAAGCATCAGGTATGAAGACTCGTGTACAAACCTCTCGGCCTCCCCTGGCAATCAAACCCGAGACCATTAGTGTACGAGCAGAGTGTACCAACCAGTGGCAGGGAGCCGGTCGGCCGAGCGGACAGCACACTGGGCTTAGTGATCCTGTGGTCCTGGGTTCGATCCCAGGCGCCGGCGAGAAACAATGGGCAAAGTTTCTTTCACCTTAGCAGTAAAATAGGTACCTGGGTGTTAGTCAGCTGTCACGGGCTGCTTCCTGGGGGTGGAGGCCTGGTCGAGGACCGGGCCGCGGGACACTGAAAAGTCCCCGAAATCATCTCAAGATAACCTCAAGATAACCACCACACTACCTGCAGCATGGTTAAGCTGGTGCTGGAGTGAAGAGTCACATGTGAGGAGTGAGAGAAGAAAGCTGTCCAAAATTTTAAGAGTAATATTGTCTTAGTAATATATTGATGACAAGCGAACCTAGCGGACAAAATACTCGTGATCAATATTTAACGGAATTATGCGAGAATTTGGCTAAATTTTGGTTAGGATTGTTTTTTTTTATAACACAAAATAGCATGATAATATATGAATGATAATAGAACATTGTGGTATTTAGTTGGTGCATATTGAAGTGTTCAGTGCATGAAGTTACCTTTATAACAATAGAATTTGAAACGGGTTAAAGTTGGGTATAATATGAGAAGTTGTTTTCCTTTATGGTCAAATTTCCTTAACAAAAGGAGTATATATCCAACGTCATTTTGATGTATTCACTTTAAATTTTCATTACCAATAAGACTATAGGAGAATATTTAAACTATCTGTAATATTAACAGAATTACAGGAATGAGTCAATTTTGGTAAAGGTACTTCTGTCGTTTTTGGTAAAATTTCTTTAAAAAATGTATTTTGACCAAAATTTCCCTTACGGTTAACATTGTAGCAAATTATTTTAACAATCTAAACAATCAATAACACTATAAGAGATCTAGTATGTACAAGAGTGAGTGTCTGTCGTTTGCTTATTTTTGCTTATTGAAAGTTGGGGGCCAAACGCTTCGGGCTAGTCTCACCCATCTTTGCAGGGGGAATGGTCATGTGTATGGGAAGGACATAAGCTGGTCGGGGTCGGCCTAAGTTAAATGTTGTAATAAATATTACCATAGATACCCCCTTTCCCATTTTATTGGAGTCTCGTGTGAAATACTTGATGTGTTTTCCCTAGTTGTTTTTTTTAGTGATCCGTAGTAATATATTTTCTGAGAAACGTGTGCAGTTGTTTCAGCGCTTCTTAGTAATCAATTTTCTGGGAAAAGAAGGAAAGAGGGAAAGGGATGAAAGGGAAAACCAAGGGAAAGGAGCCATGGAGTGGAAGACCGTAAGAGAGGGAAGAGACCCGGGCGCAGCCGGGTATACTCCAATATATTTGGATATATCTGTCTAATCGAGGTTGGAGGCTAGACGGGGAAAAGGTAAGAAAAGGAGGAGAAATAGGGAGATGGGAGTGAGGGGGGGGGGGGGGTGCGGCAGAAAAGGGAGGGAGAGGAGGAAAGAGAAGGTGGGAAGGAAAAGGGGAATGTGGGGATCGAGTGAAGGAGAAAAAGAGAGGTGAAATAGGGAGATGGGGGAGAGACAGATTACCCAAGCCAACGCTGGGTACAGTACAGTTAGTACTTACTTACAGTACTACTTAGTACTTAGTACTAGTAGTACTTAGTAGTACTTAGTACTTAGTACTTAGTAGTACTTAGTACTACTTACAGTACTGTACTTACAATACAGTACAGTTGTAATTAATAATTTGAACTACCTCTCTGACAAGCTCAGCCTATTTCTCCCAGTAAGGTATTTTCTAAATGAATTCCGCGTGCGGATTAAAACACTTTACATTCCTAAATTAGTATACATTTACAAATCAGTTAACACAAGATACAAACAAATTTCCCGAACATTCAAACTACATTGCAGTGTGGCTCCGAGAAGAATTGCCCACTGCTGGTAGAATAATGTCTCTTATTACCAATTATCATTCTTCCGGATATTTATAAGACTAAAGTTATTGATTTAATTAAGGGTTCCCTTAAAGTGATGAGCGTTTACATTGCTGTAGGTTGAGGGAGGCAATTAAGTGGTGGGGAAGGGAGGGTTTGGACGGGGGGAGGTGGGAGGTGGGAGGTGGGGGGCAGGACGTGTTTGTATGCCCCGCTCTCCCCTGCCCCCCCCCCCCCCCGCCCGCCCCCCCCCCGCCCCCCAGGGTCAGCACCAGTGTCGTCATGGCTACAGGCACAGCGGCTCACATCTTACGTGGCTTGTTATGTAAGTGCTCCCATGTACGAGGCTTGTTATGTAAGTGTGCCCATGTACGTGGCTTGTTATGTAAGTGCTCCCATGTACGAGGCTTGTTATGTAAGTGTTCCCATGTGCGTGGCTTGTTATGTAACTGCTCCCATGTACGAGGCTTGTTATGTAACTGCTCCCATGTACGAGGCTTGTTATGTAAGTGTTCCCATGTGCGTGGCTTGTTATGTAAGTGTGCCCATGTGCGTGGCTTGTTATGTAAGTGTTCCCATGTGCGTGGCTTGTTATGTACGTGTTCCCATGTGCGTGGCTTGTTATGTAAGTGTTCCCATGTACGTGGCTTGTTATGTAAGTGTTCCCATGTGCGTGGCTTGTTATGTACGTGTTCCCATGTGCGTGGCTTGTTATGTAAGTGTTCCCATGTGCGTGGCTTGTTATGTACGTGTTCCCATGTGCGTGGCTTGTTATGTAAGTGTTCCCATGTACGTGGCTTGTTATGTAAGTGTGCCCATGTGCGTGGCTTGTTATGTAAGTGTTCCCATGTACGTGGCTTGTTATGTAAGTGTTCCCATGTGCGTGGCTTGTTATGTAAGTGTTCCCATGTGCGTGGCTTGTTATGTACGTGTTCCCATGTGCGTGGCTTGTTATGTAAGTGTTCCCATGTACGTGGCTTGTTATGTAAGTGTTCCCATGTACGTGGCTTGTTATGTAAGTGTGCCCATGTACGTGGCTTGTTATGTTAGTGTTCCCATGTACGTGGCTTGTTATGTAAGTGTTCCCATGTACGTGGCTTGTTATGTAAGTGTTCCCATGTACGTTTCAGTGTGTGTGTTGGAGCCTATTTGTGCGACAGTAGTTAGTTACCAAGTGTGAGGTCATGTGTGTGTACTCACCTATTTGTACTCACCTATGTGTGCTTGCAGGATCGAGCATTGACTCTTGGATCCCGCCTTTCTAGCTATCGGTTGTTTACAGCAATGACTCCACACACAATGTGTGTGTGTGTGTGTGTGTGTGTGTGTGTGTGTGTGTGTGTGTGTGTGTGTGTGTGTGTGTGTGTGTGTGTGTGTGTCACTTGCTTAACGCAGTGACTGAGTAAAAGTTTCGCGGGAGGAACTTTGGCCAGCAGCGTGCGCGAGGTTCCTCTTCATGTTGTTACTCGTGTTCAGGTGGCGCCCTGGCTGATTATGTGCGGGTGTTGGACGCACTCTACCTGTGGCACGTTCATAGCCGTAGGTGTGCTTGTGTGCGTGGCTGGTGCCACGGAAGAAGGTGAGAGTGGCACCCGGCAACCCCTCCGGCACTGCCCCCTCCCCGACCTGGGACACAAACCCCCCCAACCACCACCACCACCACCACCACGCCACGCCAAGCTCTCTCCCCCCTCCTCCCTCCCACAGTCGCGCCACTACTCTGCCTCTCTGTCTCTCTCCCTCAGCCAACCCCTGCTCACTCCGCCCGGCCTCCTGACGAAGCAGCACGCCCTATACCGCAGACTCACGCACCAGGATCACCAAGCCTGGTGGCTCCTCTCGTCACAATACCACACCGCGGGTCACCACACTACGCGTGCCCTAATATACATTTATTATTGAAAGTACTCGTGCATACACTTGTTGAAAAATTCCTGTAAATTATGGAAGTTCAAATGTTAAGTCTTATAAAAAGGAAATTCGTGTGTTTACGCCGAATATTTAGAGACGTGTCCTGGATACCAGTATGCGAAGACGGGCGCTGAAGCCAGTGGAAGTGTCTAAGACATTTGGTAGACGGCGCTGTTGTTGTTTAGGTTCAGCTGCTCTTGAACAAAGTTTCCATGTAGCCCGGGCTATAGCCAGCCTGTAATAGACGGTACGTTTGAGGCTTTCTTCATATTTTTAGGGGATTACCACTGACCGCTGAGCCAGTGTGGTGGATTTTCTTAAAACACTCCTGTGAAGACGAGGCTGATTTGACGTCATCATTCGTGTGGCTTCAAGACGGATTCTTACATAATTGTTCGCGTGACTTCAAGATGGATTGTTACGGTGTTATTCATGTGACCTGAATAGCGATTATTAAGTCACTATTTTATGTGGCTTCAAGCGGGAGTCTCAAATCACCATTTCTTTGTGGAAAACACCTGTCATTGTGCGTATGTTGCCTCATGATGGTGGATTTCTTCCGCTGTTGTGGGTGGTGTTTAACGGCACCGGGTCATCAAGACACGAATCCTAAATTCCAGCTGGAATTTGTGCCTTCAAATTCCAAATTTGTGCCTTTGTGTCAGTGCCTTCAATCCAACATTCAATTCGGTGTTAATAAATTGAGAATTGACTAGTTCACAACAATTAAAGAGACTCGGTACGTGTCGTGATTCTTTTTTTTTAATTCAAGTACTCAAGACAAGTACTTGAAAATGATGGAGAAATTAAATAATGCAGGAATTCAAGAAAGTGGAGCAAATATCCGGGCGGATTAAGTTGTTGTCCGGATACACCGTTCTTAAAAGGAAGACGGAGTCGTATTCACGAACGCCTTCCACCAACACCGGGGCGACTTCTGCAGTACACCCAAGTAAGCGCTACAATCTAAACACAGTCGTAGAAGTAGCAGAAGCAGTTGTCGCCGCTGCGACAGTAGCACCCACGCCACCAACAACATCCAGATATGCTAGAAGAGTTAAAAAAGAGCAAATAAAAGCGGGAGTAGTGCAGGCGATGAGTCACAATAACGTGGCTAAAGTATGTTGACCAGACCACACACTAGAAGGTGAAGGGACGACGACGTTTCGGTCCGTCCTGGACCATTCTCAAGTAGATTGTGGTGGAGATTTGTGGCGGGAATAGTAACTGCAGTAAGAGTACGGTCCTGTAATAACATCAATAGTAGCAGCAATTGCACCCAGGAATATTTATTGCAACATTCACATTCGTTTGGACAACCTGTAGCTTCCTGGTTACAGAGGTGTGAGGCCCGGTCACGAAGGTGGAGGGGGGGGAGGGAGGGAGGGGTAGGAATCTAGGAAGAAGTGTCGTAGAGGGGGAGAGGGGGGGGGATTGTAATTCTGATTCTTAACTCCGTTCCTGGAATCATACAATCACCTGTATATAACTTTTAATGGGTCGTACATTGGGTGTTGTCTTTCAGTAGACTCATCGGTAGTAACACTGGCTACATTATGTAACATAATGTAACGTAACATAATGCTATTAATGGTAGTAGTAGTAACACAATGTCGGAGTAGTAGTAGTAGTGGTGGTGGTAGTAAGGGTGGTGGTGATGGTGGTGGTGGTTGCGTGTAAACATATGAACATAAACTTTTAATGAACTTTAAAAAAAAAGAGGAGGAAGGTAATTTAAACACACACACACACACACACACACACACACACACACACACACACACATCTAGGGGGACACAGGTGGAAACTGAATGCCCAAATGAGCCATAGAGACGTTAGAAACAATTTTTTCAGTGTCAGGGTAGTAGACAACTGGAATGCATTAGGAAGTGATGTGGTGAAGGCTGACTCCATACACAGTTTCAAGTGTAGATACGATAGAGCCCAATAGGCTCAGGAATCTGTACACCTGTTGATTGACAGTCGAGAGGCGGGACCACAGAGCCAGAGCTCAACCCCCCGTAAGCACAACTAGGTAACTAAGTACACACACACACACACAAGCACAGCCCGGCTAGCTCAGTCGGTAGAGCACGAGACTCTTAATCTCGGGGTCGTGGGTTCGAGCCCCACGTTGGGCGATACATTTTTAATGGGTTTCTTTCAGCCTGATGCATCTGTTCACCTAGCAGTAAATAGGTTCCAAAAAATGGCAAAAGAACTGTCACTGGTGAGTAGCCCACAAAATATATAATCAAGTCAGGGATAAAAAAAACTCTGAATTACGAAAGATAAGCAAAAAAAAAATCATGGAGTTAAACATAATTTGACGTTCGAAAAGCAAACAGCGCAGAACACATCCTATTGTTCTAATTAGGATGTTCAGACTCATTGAACACATCCTATTGTTCTAATTAGGATGTACAAACTCATTGAACACATCCTATTGTTCTAATTAGGATGTACAAACCCATTGAACACATCCTATTGTTCTAATTAGGATGTACAAACTCATTGAACACATCCTATTGTTCTAATTAGGATGTTCAGACTCATTGAACACATCCTATTGTTCTAATTAGGATGTACAAACCCATTGAACACATCCTATTGTTCTAATTAGGATGTTCAAACCCATTGAACACATCCTATTGTTCTAATTAGGATGTTCAAACTCATTGAACACATCCTATTGTTCTAATTAGGATGTTCAGACTCATTGAACACATCCTATTGTTCTAATTAGGATGTTCAAACTCATTGAACACATCCTATTGTTC
Source organism: Procambarus clarkii (assembly GCF_040958095.1). Classification (NCBI taxonomy): domain Eukaryota; kingdom Metazoa; phylum Arthropoda; class Malacostraca; order Decapoda; family Cambaridae; genus Procambarus; species Procambarus clarkii. Next base: position 13,215,963 of record NC_091158.1, read on the forward strand.
TAATTAGGATGTACAAACCCATTGAACACATCCTATTGTTCTAGTTAGGATGTTCAAACTCATTGAACACATCCTATTGTTCTAATTAGGATGTACAAACCCATTGAACACATCCTATTGTTCTAATTAGGATGTACAAACCCATTGAACACATCCTATTGTTCTAATTAGGATGTTCAGACTCATTGAACACATCCTATTGTTCTAATTAGGATGTTCAGACTCATTGAACACATCCTATTGTTCTAATTAGGATGTACAAACCCATTGAACACATCCTATTGTTCTAATTAGGATGTACAAACCCATTGAACACATCCTATTGTTCTAGTTAGGATGTTCAAACTCATTGAACACATCCTATTGTTCTAATTAGGATGTACAAACCCATTGAACACATCCTATTGTTCTAATTAGGATGTACAAACCCATTGAACACATCCTATTGTTCTAATTAGGATGTTCAGACTCATTGAACATATCCTATTGTTCTAATTAGGATGTTCAGACTCATTGAACACATCCTATTGTTCTAATTAGGATGTACAAACCCATTGAACACATCCTATTGTTCTAATTAGGATGTTCAAACTCATTGAACACATCCTATTGTTCTAATTAGGATGTACAAACCCATTGAACACATCCTATTGTTCTAATTAGGATGTTCAAACTCATTGAACACATCCTCTTGTTATGTGTTTATACGGTGTACCGAAGGTGAGACTCTCTTTAATGATGTTTGCTTAATGTTTAATGTCTGTTTAATGATGTTTGCAGATGTCGCGTGAAACGATGAAGACAACACGGCTGGTGGACGGCTCCAAACCACTCTCGGCTGACTTGGACAAACTGCTGAAATGGAATGACAAGTGGCTGCTGGAATTCATCTCGAGTCAGCGCAAGGTAATTAATTAAGATGGGTGCCAGGGTAAAGTGGTCCACGACCAGGGTATCATTTGTGAAGTTAAGTGACGCCGGTCGTTGGGAGCCGGTCGGCCGAGCGGACAGCACGCTGGATTTGTGATCCTGTGGTCCTGGGTTCGATCCCAGGCGCCGGCGAGAAACAATGGGCAGAGTTTCTTTCACCCTATGCCCCTGTTACCTAGCAGTAAAATAGGTACCTGGGTGTTAGTCAGCTGTCACGGGCTGCTTCCTGGGGGTGGAGGCCTGGTCGAGTACCGGGCCGCGGGGACACTAAAGCCCCGAAATCATCTCAAGATAACCTCAAGATAACGCCAGAAGAGGGGCAAATAAAGAGCCTGAAAAAACCCATCCGGCTGTAACAATATAAACTGGGTAACGTCACTGGCAAAGAAATGTAAGAATTTGCTTTAGAAATACGACCGAGAATTATTCAGAACTCTGTATATTCTTGAATACCTTTCGTGAAACTGAAAGAAAGAAGTTATTAAGACATTAAAGCAGTTGAGCCTCGCGTCATTGAAGGGAAGAAGAAAGGTTTACCGTGAACACACCGGACTTAATACGATGAAATAATAAAGCAAACGGAGTAACTGGTGTTATCTTGAGATGATTTTGGGGTTTAGCGTCTCTGCGGCCCGGTTCTCGACCAGGCCTCCTTTTTGTTACCCCCCCCCCCCCCCAGGAAGCAACCCGTAGCAGCTGTCTAACTCCCAGGTATCTATTTACTGCTAGGTAAGAGGGGAATCAGGGTGAAAGAAACATTTTGCCCATTTGTCTCCGCTTCCACTGGGGATCGAACCCGGAACCTCAGGACTGTGAATCCGAAGCGCTGTCCACCCAGTTGTCAGGCGGTGTGGGAGGTACCAAATAATGGCACAGATACAGGCTAAGTTCCCAAGGACAGAAACAGAGGCAAACTATAGTATATAGTGTATAGTAAATACGGAAAAAGCGCAGGCACCGCTCCTGTGCCAGGTAAGTTACGGGCTCACCATAGCCCGTGCTACTTGCCCCGCTCCTGTGCCAGGTAAGTTACGGGCTCACCATAGCCCGTGCTACTTGCCCCGCTCCTGTGCCAGGTAAGTTACGGGCTCACCATAGCCCGTGCTACTTGCCCCGCTCCTGTGCCAGGTAAGTTACGGGCTCACCATAGCCCGTGCTACTTGGAACTTGTTCCGAGTAGCTGAATCTATAACAACACTAAAAAAGCCGCCAGATAAGGGCAAAAGTTCAGCATCCCATACAGAGATAACGTGGGTGGTGTGTGGTGACTGTCTCAGATGTGCTGTAGGGACACGAAGGACAAGATGCTCAGTTTTGGAGTAGTGAAGAAGTGGCAAGGATCAGAGTTAAGTAGTGGTGACACACTTCATTCATAGTTACACAAGTATGTAACAACAGAACCCAAGCGGTTCCATAGGGGAATTTCCATTTCCATAGGGAAATCCTGCTCCAAGCAACAGCCTAGTGGACCAAACTCTCACAAGTCAAGCTTGGCCTCGGGCCGGGCTTGGGGAGTAGAAGTCCCAGAACCCCATCAACCAGGTATCAACCAGGTATAGCTTGTACCATAACGTGAACGAATGTAGGCGGAACCCAAGTGCTGAAGCACATCAACGCGGGCTCAGTATAGGCTGACAAATAAATCATTTATAATTATGGAGTAAATTTAGCCCCCATAACTTAACATTTCTTGTCAGGCTAATTCGGCCAATCGGAAAACGATATAATTAGCGAGGGAGACGCGGCTGAGCTCTCCAGAAATACTCCTTTATGTTCGGTGTTGGGCTTAAGGCTCTCACCACTTGGAGAGCTATTATGGCCTAAAACCTAATTTACTCACCAACTTTCAAGTCCGGGCTAAACTTGAAGCGCCGACCTGCTTGAAGCAACGGTCTCGCTTCATGCAGGTCGGCGTTCAATCCCTTGCACAGCCCGTCCTCCAAACAAAGATCCAAAAGTGATTCCATGCACCCGCCAAACCCCCTGTTTATGAATGAAAAAAAAGGTTTATACACGATTCACAACTGCTGACGTTCGAACATATCCGGAACAAGTGCTTCACGGACGAATTTTGTTCGAATCACAACGCTATAAATGCTTCACCCACGTACTACAAATACAAATAATCGCCAACAGAACCTAAACACCTAACCTAACCTAACCTATGCCTATTTATAAACAATATCCTAATATATTATAATATTAATTTATACTTGAGAAAATTCCCGTTTTGAATGAACAGCATGTTAAAATTTATGAATGCGTCTGTGGGGTTGACCGCTGAATGTAATGGACTTGAGTCGAGGATGGGTTGTCTTCCAAGTGCTATAGAGTCGTAATGGCTTGGCTCTTTCTCCCTGATAATTCCCTCCCCTCCGGGCTAAACGATATACACATAAGTATGGGGCGCCGTACGGCACAGGGACTGATACATGCCAAGAGCTCTAAATGATTTAAGGCACAACTGCAAATTTTGTGTACAATTATCTGCAGTAATGCTTAGATTCTATACATGTATTGAATACCAGTGTGTGGTAGTCATACATTTACAAGGTTTCGAACAGCTGAAGCGCCAGCATGTTTTGGTCACTGGCCTGGGGCCAGATTCACGAAGCAGTTACACAAGCACTTACGAACCTGTACATCTGTTCTCAATCTTTGTCGGCTTTGTTTACAATTATTAAACAGTTAATAAGCTCTGAAGCACCAGGAAGCTGTTTATAACAATAACAACAGTTGATTGGGAAGTTTTCATGCTTATAAATTGTTTAATAAATGTAACCAAAGCCGTCGTAGATTGAGGAAAGATGTACACGTTCGTAAGTACTTGCGTAACTACTTCGTGAATCTGGCCTCTGTATCCTAAGTTGATAGCCGTGAAATTAGTGGTGGTAACTGCTGCTTGAGCCAGGCTTCGTCTGCTTGAGCCAGGCTTCGTCTTGGTCTGCTTAATAACACGTTCATGGCCAGTTGGCACTTGGAGTGCACGCGATGGTTGATCACCCGCCGCCAATATCGAACACCACGTCAATTCATGTCCGGTGTTATCTAGGACACACAGTACGCGCCCCCTTCACCCTCCACACGCAAACCTATTTACTCTAGATCAAACCAACAAGAACCTATTTTTTTTAATTTTGTTGTAAAGTGAGAATCACTTAATTCATTAATCACTTGAGTGGTTGAGGTGTTAATATGAGCTTGACCCTGACCCCAAGACGTCATCTACCTGCACCTCTCGGCCAAGCCGGCGCCGGACACCGTCTCCCTGCCCGAAGAACAAGCCAGAAAACATTAACAGTCTATTAACTTGCCTGTGACCCCAGGCGATAAGTGCGCCGCCAGGTGTGGCAGCAGTCCGGGCCGTTGTTAACAGTGAGGACCGTGAGTGCCTGACGGCAGTATCGAGACACCAAAGGGACATGATCTGGTGCCCCAAGGCGGAGGAAGTGTCCAGACGTCCAGTCGTCGTCAAAGGTCAACCTGGAGTCTCGACTACACAGTAGTTACCGCTCACACCTCAGTTGTCAGCTAGTGAACATAAGAATATAAGAACAAGGTGACTGCAGAAGGCCTATTGGTCCATACGAGGCAGCTCCTATTAATAACCACCCAATCCCACTCAAAGTGCTTTTAATTATTCAGAAATGTTTCTTCCTAGGATAGTTAGCGGGTCAGCGGGCCATACTAAAAACATTTGGTCATAATATTCACAATGATGTATCGATTTTGCGTTTATGTTTTTTTGTTTTAATGGTGTGAACCATTCATATTGATCTTAGAATCTCAGTGTAATATTGGTTGTTTTATTCCTGCATATATCAGTGATGAAACCCCAATAATTACCATACTCTGGTAAATGGGTCACTCCAGAGGGTCGTTGAACCCTCATGTCAAGACCAGGAATTAGTTTGTAATTTTATCCACGTGTTATAATAATCATTTTATTTTATATAATTTTATCCAAGTGTTAAGTCGACACCCGACGCTGCGTAACTTGGGAGACACAAATGTGTTGCTCGGGTGAACAAATGATAACAACGACCTCCTTCCTCCTGCATCAATACACAAGCAGGCATCGTGGTCGACATTCCCAGGATGTGTGTGTGTGTGTGTGTGTGTGTGTGTGTGTGTGTGTGTGGGTGGGAGGGGGGAGGTAGGGGGTGTCATTGATCCCAACACCTTCCATAACTGACGCAAAAGGGGAAATTATACACCCTGAAGTGTACCTCACTTCTCTATGTATATTTACATACATAGAGTTTATCTTAGATCTGAACTATGTTCAGGAATAAAGAATTATACATTCTGGATACTCAGCGAGGTCTTAGAGTGACTAATGTTCTTCTGGTGGTTGATAGACCTCAACACCATAACACTGACAATCTCTTCAAGAAAACTGTACCCGCAGGAGCCTGGGGGCCAGATTCACGAAGCAGTTCCGCAAGCACTTGCGAACCTGTCCATCTTTTCCCAATCTTTGACGGCTTTGTTTACAATTATTAAACAATTAATGAGCTCCAAAGCACCAGGAGGCTGTTTATAACAATAAGAACAGTTGATTGGCAAGTTTTCATGCTTGTAAACTGTTTAATAAATGTAAATAAAGCCGTCAAAGATTGAGGAAAGATGTACACGTTCGTAAGTACTTGCGTAACTGCTTCGTGAATCTGGCCCCTGCTCCTCATCATTGTATCTCACGAAACAGGCGGAAAACATATCAAGTGCTAAGTGTGTAATTAAACATCTAAATTAATTAATAAAATTGAAAAAACAAAACTAAATAGTAGGCAGCTCCCTTACTAGCACATTATCACAGACAGATGCGAAGTGTGAACATTCATACTTAGCAGTAAATAGGTACCTGGGAGTTAAACAGCTGCTAGGGGCTGCTTCCTGGGGGTGGAGGCCTGGTCGAAAACAGGGCCGCGGGGACACTAAAGCCCCGAAATCATCTCAAGATAACCTCAAGAATTCAGTATAAAACATTAACTTCCGGGAAGTGACAATTAAACTGTGTGATATGACTAGAGTTACAGCTCACCAGGCTATATTCCGCAGCAAAATGGTACGAGTAATGTTTCTTATTTGAAAAGCTTAAGAAACTTCAGCATATAAATGGTGTTGCTTTAAGATTACGAGGAACTTGAAGGTCCAACTCAGGAAGCTGGGGTTAGAGATATTGTGTTCCCTTGACGTAGACGGCCTTACCTCATGTGATAGAGAATAGATCTGTATAGAACACAGTAATCAACAGCTATGAGATGCTCTGCCGTATTGGTTCCCAACTTTCCTGAGTTGAGGTCACAAACCCACTGATTCCAAGACTTCATGGCCCGCCTCACATTTACTGAGCTGAGGTTATGTTTACATTAGACTTAATGAATAAATTGGCTTGATTAAAATGCTAATATTACCCTCATGCTAATAGAGCAGTTGTCATGCTTATACTCACCTAATTGTGCTTACGGTGGTTAGGCTTTGGATCCTTGGAAAACATGTGATGGGCCCGCCAGGCAATTCTCTGAGACGCGCTGGTTGGGGGGTCAATATACCCGGTGAAAAAAATTATTAATATACAATAAAATTTGTTTAAGTTGTTTTATAAATATAATTTTGCGGCCTACAGTACGCATAGCGGTAATCATGTTCTAAGTATTCAGACCACTAAATGTATGTCCATCTAAATTGTGTCACGCATGACACCCATTAAACATATCTATACTATAAGAGAGAATGTCTATCTGTCTATCCAAAGGTGGAGGCCAGATGCTTGGGGCTAGTCTCACCCAAATGCTCAGCTATTATGGTCTCGGGTGCGGGACGGTCTTAAGTTAATTTTTTAAAGAAATATTAGTGATTATAAACACTCCTATGGGATTTTTATGGAGTCAGGTGTGAAATATATGGTGTGCTTCCCATAGAGTTTTACATGATCGTAATAATATTTTCTGAGACCCGTATAGTTGTTTCAGTGCTTCTCAATAACACATTTTCTGTGAGAATGGGGAGAAAGGGGGATGGGGGGAGAAAGAAGGGGGGGGTGACGAAGAGAGGAACAAGGAGAATGGGGACGGTGGGGGTGTCATGGGGAAGATTGGGTAAAGGAATGTTATAAAATGAGGCACCAGGTTGAAATAGAATATTCGAAGAATAAGCCAGAAATCACTTAAAGATGGGAGACATTAGGTGAGCACCGTTGATGTTCAGCCCGTCCTCTTAAAAATAACGTCACTTTTGGCTGGTATGCGCGCTACGTCCAAATTTGGACGTAATTTGAAATGAAATCGACTCACAAAAGTAACGTACTGTTCCGTTTTCTGTTTGAGATGTCTGTCAACACAACAGTTACAGACAATTGTCAAGTGGCGAGGCAATAGAAAACGAAAGAAATGCATGAAAGGGGGACTAAACAGATGATAAAAAAAACAAAGGTTGACAAATGAAGTAAAGAAAGGGAACTGGTAACGCAAGAAGGGCAAAACAGATTTAACGAAATGGAAGAATGGATAAGAAAGCAAGAATGAGAGATAAATAAAGCAGGATTTAGGGGAAGAAATAAGGGAGAGGAGAGAGAAACAATCTTGGACACTTTTACAAACATGATCCCAGATAACAAGGCGGAAAGGAAGGAGGAAAGGAAATGGAACAACATCCATTAACACATGTGTCAATGGATGTTGTTATGACACAACATACTGTATCAATAATCAAAGTAATCACCAAAGATACATACATAGTAATTGAAGGACAAATGAAATATATTCCCGAAACGCTGCGCGTACTAGTAGCTTTAAAAGATTTGTATATATATATAAATAAAATAAAAACATAAAATATGAAGACGGCGAAGAAGGTCAAATAACAAGTGAAACATGGAGGCGTCACTGGACAGCGCGGAAACCTTCCATCTTTTACCCGACGTGTTCATTACAAACTGAAGCCGAACAAAGACGTCCAACATTGACAAAGACAAGGGTTAAACACATGTGAATACACACATATTTGTTGGGTGGATCTTGTGGAGAAATAGCTGCAATTGAGAACATTATAAGAAATGAGATACACTGTGGTGGCGGGAACAATGACTGGAGGCGCGCGCAGCCTGGAGCAGCGGGTCAAGGGATCTCGGGCCAGAACTGGAAGCTCACTGGAAGTGGTTCCCCAACTCCTCCCCTCTTGGCCAACATTGACTTATAATAATAATGATGATGAAGACTAATCCACCTTGCGACGATATCGACGCCATCTGTGGAGTGAAGTGTGACGATATCCACGCCATCTGTGGAGCACTACCGACCACAATTCGCTTAGGAGGTGGGTCGACGACAACGCCCTCTGTTGAGGGAGGTGACGATGTCAACGCCATCTATTGAGTGAACCCGATCACATTTTTTATTCCCCTGTGAATGGCTGTCATTATATTTGATCCCTGTGTAGTTTCTGTCTTGCTAATGACGTTTTTAGTCCACAGAAGTAATGGAGAGGATCGTGGTCAGCAGGAATCAGTCCCCCAGGACAGTCCTTAACTCAAGACGTGTTCGAGCAGGAACAAGTGGCCATATCGGTATAGACAGATTGATAATTGATGAAGATTAAGCCACCTAAAAGGTGGCACGGGCATGAATAGCCCGTAAGTGGTGGCCCTTTTGAGCCATTACCAGTATCAATAGATGATACTTGAGATCTGTGGAGGTGCGACTGCACCCTGCGTGACGGGAGATGTCTCCCGTGAATGTGTCCAAAGATTGATTGATTGATAAAGATTAAGCCACCCAAGAGGTAGCACGGTATAGACAGTGATTTGTCTCTATAATAAGTTGTTTTGAATGAGAAACTGAGGAGTCAGTGGGCATGGGTGGAAGCCTGAGACGAAGATGTCACACAAGAATGCAGAGAAGCGCCTAGAGCGTGAGAGCAGTAAACAAGTAGGAGTTAGGTGAGGAAGTACATGGGGATAACACCATTCACACCTCCATAAGCAGTTGTGATTACATAATAACAAATTATGGGAAGCTGGTGACCGAGAACACAAAAGGCGGGGATTAAGAGCTGACGCTCGACCCAACAAGCATTACACTATGTACACACACACACACACACTAAAATCATCAACGCTCATGACTAAAAGCTCATCAAGGGCAACTCATCTTGCATTTATCCCTTATGTTGCAGACGTGTTGCTGCGGGGACGCTGCCACCGCATAGTGTGACGTCACCGCTCAAGGCCCACCTGTTATGTCATGCCTCTGGTCAGTGTGACGTCACCGCTCAAGGCCCAGCTGTCATGTCATGCCGTTGGTCAGTGTGACGTCACCACTCACGGCCCAGCTGTCATGTCATGCCGTTGGTCAGTGTGACGTCACCACTCAAGGCCCCATCTGTCATGTCATGCCTCTGGTCAGCTGATATCGTCATGGCGACTCACCGAACACTGCGCCATCCTCATATGATCAAAATATATACAGCTCCGACTAATTACCATGCATGACATCACCGCATGAAGTCAATATCCGACAATTCTCCAGATATGACGTCATTATTACGCAATCGAACTGCGCCAGCCATTGGTGTTCACGTTGGACGGCATGATCACGTGACCCAGTTGTGCCTCAGTTATTGGTTCTATATTCTGACGTCATAATGACGTCATGACCGAGCGATGCTACAACTGCTGATCTTCACATGTGACGCGATGATCACGTGACCCAGGGATGCCAAAGCGGTTCATTCCTATGTACGATGTGAAGATCCGGGGAGGAAAGCGCATAGTGGAATGGCGGTTTGGGTAAGTATATGACTGCTCTTGTGTTCCTCACCCTTAACAACACCAGCATTGTCTCTCCTCACTATTATCTCTCATCATTAGCACATCACTTAGTAGAGAAAAACGCCCGAAAACACACACACACACACACACACACACACACACACACACACACACACACACACACACACACACACATGGGGCCTCGTAGCCTGGTGGATAGCGCGCAGGACTCGTAATTCTGTGGCGCGGGTTCGATTCCCGCACGAGGCAGAAACAAATGGGCAAAGTTTCTTTCACCCTAAGTGTCCCTGTTACCTAGCAGTAAATAGGTACCTGGGAGTTAGTCAGCTGTCACGGGCTGCTTCCTGGGGTGTGTGTGTGTGTGTGGTGTGGAAAAAAAAAAAAGTAGTTAGTAAACAGTTGATTGACAGTTGAGAGGCGGGCCGAAAGAGCAAAGCTCAACCCCCGCAAAAACACAACTAGTAAACACACACACATATATTGGAATATATAGACAAATACATTTAGGCCTCAATGGCTGTGCACGGCAGATTTTTGAACAATTCTAAACAATGTGCGTTAACTTGAAATATTAATGAAAGAGCAAACGAGCACGCTAGCTCGCAGGTACGCACGTACACACATGCGTACACAAGCACGGATTCACACACACATTCACGCACATGTAGGCATAAGGAGATAAGAGAAGCAATGGGTAATAAAAGGCAGGAACCTGCAAGCGTGGGTCAAACTAAAGCTTCCACAACTGGACTCATATCCGCAGCTTATGTTAAGCTGGCGAGCACGAGGGGGAGTGCCCAGGGGCCAGATTCACGACGCAGTTACGCAAGAACTTACGAACGTGTACATCTTTTCTGAATCTTTGACTGTTATTCCTCAATCAACTGTTATTGTTATAAACAGCCTCCTGGTGCTTCGGAGCTCATTAAATGTTTAATAATTGTAAACAACTCTGCCAAAGATTGAGAAAAGATGTACAGGTTCGTAAGTGCTTGCATAACTGCTTCGTGAATCTGTCCCGTGGAACCCAAACCTGGAAGCTTCAGCGCGTCGTGTGTGTACCAAGTGTCCCACCAGTCCTGGAGTCTCCAGGACCTGCCTGGAACCCCACCTGGAAAAGCACAAAACGAACATCGAAATTAATCTGATAATTGAGAAGCCTGAGGAATACGGATAGGCTTGGGGAACTAAACCTAATGATACCTGTAGAAAAGATAAGTTGAAGGAACGTGTTCCATACATACAAAATACTCGGGGATATCGATACAATAATGTTTAGGCTGATCAGCAGTACATCGAGAAAACGACATAGAAACTAAGACACTATATAAGCCATAAGGATGCGAGGAGACATTTCTTAGATGAAATAGTAGGTAGTAAATAGAAGTAAATATCCTGAGCCACTTCCATTAATAGCTTTACAAGCACACATGACACGGAACAGTGGGAGGGACAGTCATCACATTATGTGACAGGTAGACGGAAAAGATGGTGCCCAGGAGCTGAAGCTTGGCCCTGATAACTGTTTTGGTGAGAGCTGTTAGGAAAACGACACAGACAACACACACACACACACACACACACACACACACACACACACACACACACAGTGAAAGGCTCCGGGTTCGATCCCCGGCACCTCCAGAACTATGAGCTACAGGGACGTTAGAAAGAACTTTTTCAGTGTCAGAGTAGTTAACAGATGGAATGCATTAGGCAGTGATGTGGTGGAGGCTGACTCCATACACAGTTTCAAATGTAGATATGATAGAACCCAATAGGCTCAGGAATCTGTACATCAGTTGATTGATAGTTGAGAGGCGGGACCAAAGAGCCAGAGCTCAACCCCCGCAAGCACAACTAGGTGCACAACACACACACACACACACACACACACACTGCTTCGCCGATCACATGACGTGTTACAGACACAAAATCAATGGGAAGCTTCTATAATTATCTCCGTCTTGATAATGAACTAATTTACTAAAAACCATTATGCTATGAATTAAATCTTGTAAAGCTCCACATCCCGCAGAGGTGGTAATACAACACCGGCTGCTTCTCTCCTTTAACAGTGGTAGTAATGGACCATACTCGCCCCCGTGGGCGGCAGCGGACCACGGTCGCCCCGTGGGCGGTAGTGAATGACGCTCGCCCCGTGGGCGGCAGCGGTCCACGCTCGCCCCGTGGGCGGCAGCGGTCCACGCTCGCCCCCGTGGGCGGTAGTTGAAAGAGGTCATTGAGGCACATAATGTGCTCAGGAGCTGACCCCCGCAATTCGTTTAACTAAGGTCACAATCTGACCCAGCAGGAAATTATGTTAATCTTATGATTTCGACTTAAACTCCTAAACCGAGATGCTTGAATCTTTTTATTAGTTTTATTCGCGTATTATACATTTCATACTCATCCTGTGAGTGGTGGTGGAAAGGTTACAGAGGCACATATAGTGATTGACTTAGAAATTGAATCTCAGTTTACACAGCATTGATGAACTACTGTAGTTGCAAGTAAATAAAAAATAAAATAAAATAAATAAATTTTATATATAAATAAATAAGTCTATGAACGCCGAAGTGTACTTGTTGTTGATGTAGAGATATATATTCCCACTTTCATTGTTTACGCTGCCGTGAGAAGAATGGCTGGTGCTTATGTTACGAGTCAGTATGGGTGAAAGTCCAGAGTTGTAGCGCGCCCCGGGGAGCGTTGCTAAGCGGTTGCTATGCCACGCGCTTATGACGTCATGTAAACACAGGGCGCTCACAGTCTGGGGGAAGATGTCTTCCACAGTGCTTACCTGACAGTGACTGTGAGGAAATAAGGTCTTATTACCCCGCCCAATAACCTCCTTGTAATCATTATACTGTAGTCGTAAATTATCACTTTTTATGACCTAAATTAACAAGAGAACACTAGAGATAAAACCATAGGGTAACGTAGTAGTATAAAAACCGGGCATGAATAATAAAAATCACCATTGTTTATCTGAGGACATATTGGCAATGTACAATTTGTATAATGTGGGTGCTAATTTTCATTCTTTTTTTATTTTATATATCCCTTGCTGCGGATACAAATAAGACACTAATGCCAAACATTCCCATAATTAGTGAACATAAAAATTTAAATGCACACAAACTATTACAAGTGTGTAATAGCTGAACGCGTTTGATAAATCGCAAACATTGTTACCCGCAAAAATGTGAATCTTTTTGTATTTGTAGTTAGGAAAGCGGCCGGTAGATGGCGTGTGGCGCCAGCGATATCACCCCCCCCCATACCTGACACACACACACACACACACACACACACACACACACACACACACACACACACACACACACACACACACACACACACACACACACACACATATACACACACACACCAAGCTTCGCCTGGGACACGCTCAGCAGACAAGGTTGAGATGTGCTGCAGACAGAGGCCTCGCAGGGTGGTACAGGTTGGAGACGAGATAACAGTGTTGGTGTCGCCGATAACAGCAGACTGGTTAAGGAATTACATAGTAAGACCATCTGTTAATGTGGCCACACTAACATACGCAGACATTGTAGTGTGAACAATGAACGGATAGAAAAATAGTTGATAGATAACATTAGAAGTTGAATTAGAAGATTAACATTAGAAGAACTAACATTCTTTATTAGAAGTTGAAGATAAATCGTTACGATGCTTATCTCATATTTAAAAAAAAAACTTGAACAATAAAATACTGAAAATTGCAGACATTAATTGAAATTACTTTTTTGGTGGGTTTTGCAAGTATGTGAGCTGTAAAAGTTGTGAAGATATAAACTAGTGAACAATCGACATAACGTCACAAGGGGACAAGCAGCAGCAGTGCCTGACACACCACCACCAGCGATGGCACTGCCAGAGTGCCAGGCGGCGACCCGTAGTGACCATCTAGACCACTAACCATCACCGTAGACATGTCTGGCTGGACCTGACTTCGGGGGGCCAGGTCCTGCCTAACCATACACTACATCCTTGTGGGGGTGGAAAATATATATATAAATATATATATATATATATATATATTTATATATGTGCCCATGAGGATGGGTGGAGGAGAGAGCTAGTAGTGTGAAAAAGGCGCCATGTGCTGTGCTGTAGTGACTCGCGATCACAACTACCCGCGCCAGTTACAGTTAAGTCACTATCTCTCTGTTATTTTGTTATTAACATATTGCTGCTTGTATATAACTTAATCAGTGCTTTTTTTCCCCACATCTTCCGGGAGTTTCTTCCCCTACCACCAGTACTGACGTCCGGGAGGTATTTCCACTGATACACATCCCACACATGTACTGTTCGCGAAGTGATTTTAAAACCTACCTAACCTCACCCAACCCAACCTAACCTCACCTCACCCAACCTCACCCAACCTAACCTAACCTTGCCTAACCTAGGTTAGGTTAGGCTAGCCTAACCTAACCTAGCCTAGCCTAACCTAACCTAACCTAACCTTAAACCAGCCGAGCCTTACACAGGCTTCGCTAATACAACATAGCCTCAAGGTATATACGGATTTGACCATCATAATACGAGAATGCACACAGAAATCACAATAGCGTGATATATCAAATGAATATATCCACAAGGGCCGTGCTGAGGGCTCGAACTTACGTCCAGGATGATCCCAGACGCGCCCTAATCGACTGCGATTAAGAGTGTGAGAGCAGTAGCAATCCCGGTTGCAATTCTTATACCCTGTCGTGGCTCAGTCGATTAAGGCGCTTCTGGGATCATCCTGGACGTAAGTTCGAGCCCTCATAACGGTCCTTGTGGATTTATTCATCATAATACGAGCTTTGGCTAACTATCTTGTGTATGATTTTACCGTTAGTCTATTCCCACGCCTTGTACCGTTATTCCTAACGGTACAAGGTACATACAACACCAGTAGCGACGCGCTTACATCACCAGTAGCGACGCGCATACAACACCATACGGATACAACATACAACACCAGACGGATACAACATACAACACCAGACGCATACAACATACAACACCAGTAGCGACGCGCATACAACACCAGACGCATACAACATACAACACCAGTAGCGACGCGCATACAACACCAGACGCATACAACACCAGACTCATACAACATACAACACCAGTAGCAACACACATGACGCCATATATACACACCACACCTGTTGCTATACACACAGTAGTTTCAATGGAAATCGATATTGCTACACCATGCCCAAGAATGTGGACCTCCCCCCCCCCCTGGCGCCTCTCCTTCCCCCCTATTGTAAAAAGGGGGAAGGGAGACGTCTCCCCTATCCCCCCTGTTATATATATATATATATATATATATATATATATATATATATATATATATATATATATATATATATATATATATATATATTTCCCTCTTGTATCGTAGGGGCATTTACCTAAAGAAATACGAAAGGTTAAAGTTTTACCTTTGATTTTTTTTAAAGATAAAACTTTAAAACTCTCCCTCTCAGAACATTCAATCCCAGCTAACACACTGCACAACCACAAAGTTATTTCTACAATAGTTTGGTACAAGGTTGTTACGTTATTACAATGTCGTAGTTACGCTATGAGATAATATGAACAGTTGGAAAAACTGTTGAAAATCTCCTTCTAGACTTCATAGGAGTCAATGGGGCTTGGAAGAGGAGCTGGTCCTTCTTAAAGAGGGGCATGGGGGGTCGACCCTGACAACCCCCCTATGTCACTCTACATTCAATTACAATTCATCTTGCAGAGCTGCGTGAGGCTAGCCCCAAGCATTCCCCGGCGAGAAACAATGGCCAGAGTTTCTTTCACCCTATGCCCCTGTTACCTAGCAGTAAAATAGGTACCTAGGTGCAGGCGATGAGTCACAATAACGTGGCTGAAGTATGTTGACCAGACCACACACTAGAAGTTGAAGGGACAACGACGTTTCGGTCCGTCCTGGACCATTCTCAAGTCGATTGGTTGAGAATCTACTTGAGAATGGTCCAGGACGGACCGAAACGTCGTCGTCCCTTCAACTTCTAGTGTGTGGTCTGGTCAAGGTACCTAGGTGTTAGTCATCTGTCATGGGCTGCTTCCTGGGGGTGGAGGCCTGGTCGAGGACCGGGCCACGGGGACACTAAAGCCCCGAAATCATCATCTCAAGATAACCTCCACCCTTCGACAGCCAGACAGGCATTCTATTTTATAGATATAAACTACTAACTCTGGTACAGTTAGTGGCCAGCTTGGGACTAACTAATTTATCGTGAGGGAGACAGTTACGCACAATAAGAATAACCTGAATATTCTTCACAAACACATTATCCTTAATTTACAACTTCCTATATATACTGAACGTATTCATCAAAACAACAGATCTGGTTAATGTTATTTCCTGGCCATGTACTTGGGCCAGGGGCCACCTGGGCCAGGGCCACCTGGGCCAGGGGCCACCTGGACCAGGGGCCACCTGGACCAGGGGCCACCTGGACCAGGGGCCACCTGGACCAGGGGCCACCTGGGCCAGGGGCCACCTGGACCAGGGGCCACCTGGACCAGGGGCCACCTGGACCAGGGGCCACCTGGGCCAGGGGCCACCTGGGCCAGGGGGCCACCCGCGTGTCCTTGTACCGAAGCTGTATGAGAGGCCATAAATGCCGTCACATTGATGGATGTAAGTCTAAATATTTTAATATCATGACTGTCAGCCAGGGGGAAGGGGGGACAGCTGGCTATACGTCTGTCAGCCAGGGGGGGGACAGCTGGCTATACGTCTGTCAGCCAGGGGGTGGACAGCTGGCTATACGTCTGTCAGCCAGGGGGTGGACAGCTGGCTATACGTCTGTCAGACAGGGGGTGGACAGCTGGCTATACGTCTGTCAGGCAGGGGGTGGACAGCTGGCTATACGTCTGTCAGACAGGGGGTGGACAGCTGGCTATACGTCTGTCAGGCAGGGGGTGGACAGCTGGCTATACGTCTGTCAGACAGGGGGTGGACAGCTGGCTATACGTCTGTCAGACAGGGGTGGACAGCTGGCTATACGTCTGTCAGACAGGGGGTGGACAGCTGGCTATACGTCTGTCAGACAGGGGGAGACAGCTGGCTATACGTCTGTCAGACAGGGGGTGGACAGCTGGCTATACGTCTGTCAGACAGGGGGGAGACAGCTGGCTATACGTCTGTCAACCAGGGGGAGACAGCTGGCTATACGTCTGTCAACCAGGGGGTGGACAGCTGGCTATACGTCTGTCAACCAGGGGGGAGACAGCTGGCTATACGTCTGTCAACCAGGGGGTGGACAGCTGGCTATACGTCTGTCAGCCAGGGGGTGGACAGCTGGCTATACGTCTGTCAGCCAGGGGGTGGACAGCTGGCTATACGTCTGTCAGCCAGGGGGTGGACAGCTGGCTATACGTCTGTCAGCCAGAGGGTGGACAGCTGGCTATACGTCTGTCAACCAGGGGGGAGACAGCTGGCTATACGTCTGTCAACCAGGGGGTGGACAGCTGGCTATACGTCTGTCAACCAGGGGGGAGACAGCTGGCTATACGTCTGTCAACCAGGGGGTGGACAGCTGGCTATACGTCTGTCAGCCAGGGGGTGGACAGCTGGCTATACGTCTGTCAGCCAGGGGGGTGGACAGCTGGCTATACGTCTGTCAACCAGGGGGTGGACAGCTGGCTATACGTCTGTCAGCCAGGGGGTGGACAGCTGGCTATACGTCTGTCAACCAGGGGGTGGACAGCTGGCTATACGTCTGTCAACCAGGGGGTGGACAGCTGGCTATACGTCTGTCAGCCAGGGGGTGGACAGCTGGCTATACGTCTGTCAGCCAGGGGGTGGACAGCTGGCTATACGTCTGTCAGCCAGGGGGTGGACAGCTGGCTATACGTCTGTCAGCCAGGGGGTGGACAGCTGGCTATACGTCTGTCAACCAGGGGGTGGACAGCTGGCTATACGTCTGTCAACCAGGGGGTGGACAGCTGGCTATACGTCTGTCAGCCAGGGGGTGGACAGCTGGCTATACGTCTGTCAGCCAGGGGGTGGACAGCTGGCTATACGTCTGTCAGCCAGGGGGTGGACAGCTGGCTATACGTCTGTCAGCCAGGGGGTGGACAGCTGGCTATACGTCTGTCAGCCAGGGGGTGGACAGCTGGCTATACGTCTGTCAGCCAGGGGGTGGACAGCTGGCTATACGTCTGTCAGCCAGGGGGTGGACAGCTGGCTATACGTCTGTCAGCCAGGGGGTGGACAGCTGGCTATACGTCTGTCAGCCAGGGGGTGGACAGCTGGCTATACGTCTGTCAGCCAGGGGGTGGACAGCTGGCTATACGTCTGTCAGCCAGGGGGTGGACAGCTGGCTATACGTCTGTCAGCCAGGGGGTGGACAGCTGGCTATACGTCTGTCAGCCAGGGGGTGGACAGCTGGCTATACGTCTGTCAGCCAGGGGGTGGACAGCTGGCTATACGTCTGTCAGACAGGGGGTGGACAGCTGGCTATACGTCTGTCAGCCAGAGAGGGGAAGGGAGACAGCTGGCTGTAATTTTGTTCGTAACTAAAATACTAAAATATCTATAATAACGATGACAAACTTTGTACATTCGCATTTACAAATGAAGCAATGTTGTATATTGTAATACACTCTTCCCCCCTCCCCCCGTAATACATTTCCCTGTATTACTTTTGATGTAATCTTCTTCATTATTACAATAATATACACCTGTACCTCACAGGTGCGCCACTGTGGCGTCGTATATTCTGCCACTGGTTGGACACGTATACTGTGCACTGTGAAAGCGTTCACGGTAAGGTGAACGTAGCCTGGGACCTCGTAGCCTGGTGGATAGCGCGCAGGACTCGTAATTCTGTGGCTCGGGTTCGATTCCCGCACGAGGCAGAAACAAATGGGCAAAAGTTTCTTTCACCCTGAATGCCCCTGTTACCTAGCAGTAAATAGGTACCTGGGAGTTAGTCAGCTGTCACGGGCTGCTTCCTGGGTGTGGAGGCCTGGTCGAGGACCGGGCCGCGGGGACACTAAAGCCCCGAAATCATCTCAAGATAACCTCAAGAAGGTTTCCGAATGCTGTTCTCTCGTCACCTCCAGCACTGTGTATGGTGATGTGGGTCTGAGGGGACCTCTGGAGATGCGGTTCTGTACTATGTTTCTAATGCCATCTAAGAGAAAGTGTTCATAATCTTTCTTGCGTCAAAAAATTGTCTTATTCGTCGCTTAGTTTGATTCCAGATTGTGTTGAATGTGTAAGTAGGTTGAGAAAACACTCAGTGTGGCTTTACCCGCGCAAAGCTTGGGTGTAAGATAAGCTGCACTTGTGGTTAATCCTTAGAGGTAATGCTCAGTAACCTGAAGATGTTATTGTATGTGCTGCTGCTTGTCTTGGGTATGGCTCCTTGCTAATCACTGGCTCCTTGCTCATCATTGGCTCCTTGCTCATCATTGGCTCCTTGCTCATCATTGGCTCCTTGCTCATCATTGGCTCCTTGCTCATCATTGGTTCCTTGCTAATCATTGGCTCCTTGCTCATCATTGGCTCCTTGCTCATCATTGGCTCCTTGCTCATCATTGGCTCCTTGCTCATCATTGGTTCCTTGCTCATCATTGGCTCCTTGCTCATCATTGGCTCCATGCTCATCATTGGCTCCTTGCTAATCATCACCAGCACAATCCTCTTATTAAAAGAACTGACCAATATCTCCATTAGTGAGCTGAGGTCTTTTGCCTCATTCTTCTCAAACTATTAACAAATATATTTGCCTTCCTTCGGCTGCATTTGTTATTTCATAATGTGACTTGTTCTGTATCGTTTTAAATAATCTAGAAAATCACAATACAATTATATCACAATCATTAATGTTTGTATATTATTTTACGGCAAAGAAGGTTAATTTTTTGATGAAAAATATGTAAACTCTACGGACTTGTGAAGTATATTTTAACTATGTATTTTCGACCCTTAATTGCTCTCTTCCCCACCACCTAGCACTACACACACACACACACACACACACACACACACACACACACACACACACACACACACACACACACACACACACACACACACACCTGTGTATGTGCGCTCGGCCGTGCGTATTTGCTATTGGTATTTACTATTTGTGTCTACAGATTCGCGCAATTAGCTCTTGGACCCCGCCTTTCTAACCAATCTATTTTTTTCTCTATACATCATATATTTCTAACACACACAGCCCGTAGCAGCTGTCTAACTCCCAGGAACTGCTAGTTGAATAGGAGCATCAGTTTGAAAGAAACTCTGCCCATTTGTTTCTGCCATCTCCGGGGATGGAACCCAGACCCTAGATTTACGAGTACAGAGCGCTGTCCACTCAGCTTTCAGGCCCTGTGTGTGTGTGAGTGTGTGTGTGTGTGTGTGTGTGTGTGTGTGTGTGTGTGTGTGTGTGTGTGTGTGTGTGTGTGTGTGTGTGTGTGTGTGAACGTGTTCCTTGACCGCATTCCAGCTTGAGACATTATTGCCGTCACAAAGTGACTTCGTCGATTTCTCACAAGGTCAACCAAATCACTTTCACCCTTTCTTTCCTTTCTCTGCGTCTCAAACATTTCTCTCGCCTCCTTTCTCTCTTTTACCTCCTTTCTCCTTTTACCTCTCCAGTTCTTCATTCCCCGTTATCACGATGTTACATACGTCATATTTAAAGCAGTTTTACCTAATCATGAGCCTACGAGCCTAGAGAAATCCACTTGGAGGTCAGAGGTCACTAGGCGAATCATGCGTATAGAAAGTGAGATGTCAGACTGCACTAATGTCGCCGCAGTATAGCCGCTGATGTCTGTAGCGTTGGTGCTGAGGTGTGGGAGGATGAGTCGTCATATATGCATCATCTATCATTCACCTGTTTTCATCTTTCGTGTTCCTTGATTAACTAGGGATCAACACGTGACTTGATAGCCGTGGCTAGGGGTGACCCGTGACTTGAGAGCCGTGGCAAGGGGTGACCCGTGACTTGATAGCCGTGGCTAGGGGTGATCCGTGACTTGAGAGCCGTGGCTAGGGGTGATCCGTGACTTGAGAGCCGTGGCTAGGGGTGATCCGTGACTTGAGAGCCGTGGCTAGGGATGACCCGTGACTTGAGAGCCGTGGCTAGGGGTGACCCGTGACTTGAAAGCCATGGCTAGGGGTGACCCGTGACTTGAAAGCCATGGCTAGGGGTGGGGGTCTGGACACAGGCACCACGGTGGAAGATCAGACTGCTCCCGTAGGAGAATCTTCTTGCTAAATGCCACGGTATTGATCACCTAACCTTCCTATCCTCCCCTGCTGCAGGACCTGGGACGGGGGGACGAGGGGAGGGGGAAATTGTGGAGGGTAGGAGAGGTTAGAGGGAATTAGGGAGATTAAGGAAGGAGGAAGAAGGGGAAGAAAGGATTGGGTGGGGGTGGGGCAGGAGGAGCAGTCACCGTGTAGTTCCTTTCACTCTCCGACACTCACACTCACACTCACACACACACACACACACACACACACACACACACACACACACACACACACACACACACACACACACACACACACACACACACACTGTTGTGTATCGAATTTACTCAGTTTCTATGATCGGGCCACAGAGATATTACAGGAAAGAGATGGCTGGGTTGACTGCATCTATCTGGACCTAAAAAAGGCTTTCGACAGAGTTCCACATAAGAGGTTGTTCTGGAAACTGGAAAATATTGGAGGGGTGACAGGTAAGCTTCTATCATGGATGAAAAATTTTCTGACTGATAGAAAAATGAGGGCAGTAATCAGAGGCAATGTATCGGAATGGAGAAATGTCACAAGTGGAGTACCACAGGGTTCAGTTCTTGCACCAGTGATGTTTATTGTGTACATAAATGATCTACCAGTTGGTATACAGAATTATATGAACATGTTTGCTGATGATGCTAAGATAATAGGAAGGATAAGAAATTTAGATGATTGTCATGCCCTTCAAGAAGACCTGGACAAAATAAGTATATGGAGCACCACTTGGCAAATGGAATTTAATGTTAATAAATGTCATGTTATGGAATGTGGAATAGGAGAACATAGACCCCACACAACCTATATATTATGTGAGAAATCTTTAAAGAATTCTGATAAAGAAAGAGATCTAGGAGTGGTTCTAGATAGAAAACTATCACCTGAGGACCACATTAAGAATATTGTGCAAGGAGCCTATGCAATGCTTTCTAACTTCAGAATTGCATTTAAATACATGGATGGCGATATACTAAAGAAATTGTTCATGACTTTTGTTAGGCCAAAGCTAGAATATGCAGCTGTTGTGTGGTGCCCATATCTTAAGAAGCACATCAACAAACTGGAAAAGGTGCAAAGACATGCTACTAAGTGGCTCCCAGAATTGAAGGGCAAGAGCTACGAGGAGAGGTTAGAAGCATTAAATATGCCAAAACTAGAAGACAGAAGAAAAAGAGGTGATATGATCACTACGTACAAAATAGTAACAGGAATTGATAAAATCGACAGGGAAGACTTCCTGAGACCTGGAACTTCAAGAACAAGAGGCCATAGATTTAAACTAGCTAAACACAGATGCCGAAGAAATATAAGAAAATTCACCTTCGCAAATAGAGTGGTAGACGGTTGGAACAAGTTAAGTGAGAAGGTGGTGGAGGCCAAGACCGTCAGTAGTTTCAAAGCGTTATATGACAAAGAGTGCTGGGAAGACGGGACACCACGAGCGTAGCTCTCATCCTGTAACTACACTTAGGTAATTACACTTAGGTAATTACACATATACACACACACACACACACACACATACACACACACACGTCATTAATTATTTAAATCATAGCGACAAACCCCTCCTACCACCGTCATCTGTAATCATTATATAACGACATGAAATATATAATATATATTATATATATATATATATATATATATATATATATATATATATATATATATATATATATATATATATATATATATAATATAATATATATATATATATATATATATAAGCCGGGTGTGCGTGTCTCGCCAACATTGTGTGCGGAAATAATATATAAAATAAACCTTTAGTGAATGTAATCTCATGAATTATGATCAATAAATTCCGTTGTTGTATTATAGAATGGAAAATTATACTTTTTTTCCATTACCGTAAATGTATAATACAGGGCACATTTACAATTGCTTTGTTTTGCTTATTATCGATTTTCTGCACATGACAGTTGCACATTGTTATATTAACGGCACCGCGTTGTTGTACTCGCAAGAACACTGAAAGATATACAGTATACATGTATACATCTGCAGTATGTACAGTATACATCTACAGTATGTTGGCACCGCATAATTACTGTTGATAGATTCCACGTTCTACATAATTACCAATAGAACTAAAACACCTAATCCATCCTATCCTTGACGTTAATATTAACAAAATTATAAATAAATGAACATTAATATTGGCAAAAATCAGAGACTAATAGGCTGCTAATTTCCTGTTTCGGCGCATTAACGTGGATTAATTTTTAACGCATTAATGTCTTGTTACAAGAGAATACAGTAATGAATAATATAGAAGTAGATGAAGAGTCACAATAACGTGGCTGAAAAATGTTGACTAAACCACACACTAGAAAGTGAAGAGACGACGACGTTTCGGTCCGTCCTGGACCATTATCAAGTCGAAACGTCGCCGTCTCTTCACTTTCTAGTGTGTGGTTTAGTCAACAATAATATAGAAGACTGAGACTAACCGCAAGGTGTTGGTGTACAGGGCGCACCCCACCATACACGCGGTGTCGGCCAGCGGAGTACCTCTGTTGTTGAGGCAGAGGACACAACCACCTCCGTCCCTGGCAGGAGGGCCCGGGGTCCAGTACTCGCAGGCCAGGCCCCCTCCGGCACCCCCGGTGGACGCAAGGGCCAGGGGCAACAACTTCTCCGTCCTGCCGCCCATCAAAGACTCCGGTAGAAGGAAGGATGAAAGCTTTACATTGTCAGAACTGGATGACATTTCACTCAAGTAAGATTATCATTTAGTATACTTTTAGGTTTGTCATTGGGGAATTATGGTAGAATTATCAGTGTAATATTTTACAAGATATATGGTATATGTACTATATTTTAACATAATTATAGCTGAACTATCTATCTGTTAAAGAGAGTGTCTGTCTCTTTGTCCATCTAAGGCTGTAAGCTAGATGCTCGGGACTAGCCTCACATAACTTTGCCTTGTGACTTAAGATTGTATAGGGAGTGTCATGGGGAAGTTGGCGAAGTCCCCAGCCTTCGGGAGACTTCGAAGAATAGGAGATGGAATAGCAGACGAAGAAGAATCGTCTCCTATTCCGAATCCCAGCGACTCCTATGAAGTCTGAAAAGCTCCTTTTGTTTCTGAGAGGTTTACAACAGATTTTCAGCTGTTCATAATATCTCAACCGATACACAACCTAACCAGAACGTTAATTTATAACGTTACATCAATGTAACAATAGTACAAATAACATTGAGGTTATGGTATGTGCTATGAGGGAGGGGGGGGGAAGTGGAGTGAGAAGATGGGGGAGGGAGGGGGAGAGGAGGGACAGCGAGAGAGATAGAGAGACCCGGGCACCGCCGGTGACCCATTCTAGTATGTGTGTGTGTATGTATAATATAATATTATATATTATTATATGTAATTAATATAATATATGAAAGTTGTATTAACTTGGCAATTATATAAGCACTAAGTTATCTTGAAGGTCCATATAGCTTGAGACACTTGATATATTTGTTGTGTATTGTCACCATTTTCGTGACAGTCCGGAGCCCCTGAACCATTGGCCTGCATGGATAACATAACTGATATATACACAAGGAAACCACGATAACGTGATATATCATGGAGAACATTGTTGAAGCCGGACGGCGGATCCCTGGGTCATCTCAGACTGGAGTTATTCAACTGTTGTGGGTTACATCCTGGGGGAAGGAAAACCGTAAGGTAAACCATGTATGGATACTCTGCCTGCAGCATTACTCAGAAAATAACTTCCTCGCTCTGTGGCATGATGCACTGATGACTCTCTCGGGCTATCCTTCCTGTAGCCTACGATTTCTGCAACTATTATGCTTGAGGCAACAAAATACTGCCCCGCATTCTCCTACAATTTAAACAAAAAAATATCCTTCATGTGGTATATATTATACCTCCTGGTGTATATTCATGTTTGCAACTACACTACAATTATCAGGAATATTCGCTTGGTTGCAGACGGGAGGAAATGAATGCATTATAGCGTTAGTTTGAGGCTAGTAGCCATAACCAGTGACTTTAATTCTTTTAACCGTTCCCGTTGAGTAAGCTTGGCTATTATCTTCCTTGGTGCAGGAATGAGGTTGTGAAAAAGGTGAAGGAGCTGCCAGAGCGCGCCCTTCAAGGTCTCCTTATTAACCTAAGAGCTCAAGACCGTGATAGAGACGGAGTCCTGACTTCAGATATTGTTAAGGGAACCTTGAGGAAGTTTCAGGTGAGTTGTCGAGTTTATTACGTAGTTATTTATCTGATATTAAGTTGTGTGTGTGTGTCGGGAAGGAAGATGGTCCCTTCATGTAACATATTTGGTCAGAACATTTACATATGTGTATGCTGCTGTCTGGCCCACATGTGATGTGTGTGCTTGTCCCAGCACACCTTAGTGTCTTCTTCATTCCTCTCTCTTACACCCTTGAGGGCGTTCAGCACTCTCTTACACCCTTGAGAGTGTGCTTCTCTCTAATATCTCCTTGACTCTTACTCTTGTATTTTTATCTGACAAACTTTTAATTGGTTTGAATAATTATGATTTTTAACTGTTCTTAGTATCAATTTTTGCTCATTATATAATTGTATTTGTTGTAATGATCCATGTACACAAATTATATCGGTATATACAGCAGATATATTTATATGCTGATATATTCCTTGTCTCTCTCTCTCTCTCTCTCTCTCTCTCTCTCTCTCTCTCTCTCTCTCTCTCTCTCTCTCTCTCTCTCTCTCTCTCTCTCTCTCTCTCTCTCTTTCTCTCTCTCACATAAAGAAAGTTCCAATCTGAACCCTTTAATTTATCACTACAGTAACCAAGCTAAGAGCCCCATCTTTTACAGTTACATTTGAGTGATGAAGGAGCGCGGAACATTTGTAAAAAGTTTGGGCGCGCTGGCGATCACGCCCCGATGGTCCGCTACGAGGACTTGCTCGCTTACCTCACCAAGTCCAGGATGGAGGCCTTCAAACCCCCGCCTCCCTTTGTTGACCAGAGGTCAGTCCGTACACCGCCACCCACACGCGTTTGTAACGAATTCTGCCGTTATTCCAGTGTCAGAGAAATGCATTCTTATTTGGGACTTATTTTGTAATCATTTTGCAGGACTGTTGGAGCCTCGGGCAGCATGCAACAGCAGCAGCAGCAGCGAGCAGCACAGCAACAACAGGATCCTCGTAAGATCAACCTGAGAAACAAGTAAATCTGTTATTGTTATCCTGGCCAGCTGTCCTGCTCTAGCACACTCCATCCTTGCTGCTTATGTCGTGAAGATATTCCGTACCACTTTTCCGTTTATTTAATTCTTTGTGCTAGTTCCTACTGTGACCTCTTGTGTATTACCTGTAGAGTAGTCTACCCAGACCTCTTGTGTATTACCTGTAGAGTACTCTACCCTTACCTGTTGTGTATTTACCTGTAGAGTACTCTGCCCTGACCTCTTGTGTACTACCTGTAGAGTAGTCTTCAGTGATGGGGACGAAGCCAAGCTGTACGCAGACATGGCCAGACAGTTATCAGACAAGCCGGTCAACATGGCTGACCTCAGGAGGACAATGTATGACCTGGATCGTGACCGGAATGACTTCCTTACTGGCCAACAGGTACAGTCCTCTAGTTCCTTGTTCTAGTCTCTAGTTTAATTCATCCATTCATTCCTTTCCGCCGTCCCATCCCAAATCCTTATCCTGACACTTTCCCAGTGCTATATAGTCGAAATGGCTTGGCACTTTTTCCCTGATATTTCCCTCCTTGTTTACAAGATATTCTTGACTTTTGATATATATGTAGATTTATTTAGGTATTTTTCGGTAGTAAATAGACTTAAAAGTTCAAAATTATGTATAATATATATTGTCTGATTTTCTAAAGTAGGAGGGCAGATGGTTGGGTTGTTGTTGTTAAAGATTCGCTACTTGGAACAAAAAGTTCTAAGTAGCACGGGCTATGGGGAGCCCGTAGTGGACTTGATGGTTGGGGCTAGCCTCATCAAACCTGCAAGATGACAGGTGGGGGGGTGTCTGAGACTCATAGGACAGTTGGGATCTACTGCTAGTGCCACTCTTTTTAATAAAAATTAGCATAAATATTTATATTTATATGTGTGTTTATACCGTATATGTATTAAAAGCAATCTTTGATGTTTACATATGTTATTGACTATGAGCAAATGAGTTTGGTGAGTGAATATGTCAGCCCTGCAGATCCTGTCCCACCTATAAAACTCTCTTACAGGAACTACTTTCCTACGACTCGCAAGACGGAGGAAAGAGTCCTGAAGGACATAATTTACTACAAGAGTACGAAGACTACCAACTTACTCCCGAGGAACTTTCCTCCACACCAAACACAATACCTTAAATGAGATGAATGTTGCATCTACCTTTACATGGCCACTTGGCGGCTGTCACTGCTCTCAGTGCTCTTATTTATGCACAAATAGCAAGGTTCCATTAATGACCGCATCATTCTTCTCACATCCAGACCATCAGAAAGATCCTGGCTATAACAACTCCGAAATAATCGACCAATACAGGGAGAATAAGAGATCGGACAAAGCAGAAGCACTTCACATCAAACACGTTCATAGTTATCAACAGCCAGTTCATATTTCGGTTCGTTCATGATTGACCGTGGGCATGACGGATCTGTCAGTTGGTGCTCCGCCCATTAACCCAGCTGTCAATGGGAGGTCAATATCTGTCCTCTCGACAGGGTAATCACTTTTCCTCTCAGCATATATACATACTTGGACTATGTGTTGCTTTTTGGATATGTTGTATTCACTTCTAATTTGCGTCTGAAGATGCACTAAGTTGGACTTATCAATTAGCGTCAGGTGTAAAATTAACTTTGGAGATTTAGTTTTTCAATATTCCTCCCAAGCGTCTGTCCTTCAATAACCTTGAAGTTATCTTCAACATCTCAAGTTACTCGTTTCGTTATTCATTAGTGGACCATAAGTGTTTCAATTTCTTTTAGTTGTTTTCACGTGTACACAGGTGTGTGCAAGGAAGGAAATTATTTTGCACCAACAAGACTTAGTTTTTGCCAACTAATTTACACCTACACTTATTGAGTTGCTAGATAATGTCTAGGAGCTGGAACCAAAATGGTGAATGATGGCACCAAGTGACTTTGAGCCCACTTGCTAACCCAACTCAGCTGGATAAATTATCTTAGCTTCTGAGAGCACTTGCAGACGAGCGCCATACAAAGTGGTGGAGGAGTATGAGGCTGTGAGGCTCCTGGTGTTTTATTATTATTATTATTATTATTTTCTACCACAGACGTGGCCACACATTTACAATGCTAACCAGCATATATACATTTCCTTCTGTCCTCCATGGACAGGGTGAGAGATCTGTTAAACATATAGTTCAGGGATTTTTTGAACTGGTAGGCTGCTGGTGGCGGGGCCTCCCCAGTGTTGCCAAACACTCTACACCACATCGCTCCACACCACGAGGCTTCACCACCACTTCTTGTGTAACGAACCTTCACATAATTTCCCATTTGGTTTCTGTGGTCACTTGCATACGTACGCTATGGCACGACCCAAACACGTCAAATGGGTCTAATATGTTATCCCCCAGATAATTCGGCTTTTGTCCGAAATGTTCAACAGTTTCTTATGTGTTGTTAAATGTCAGTGGTAATCTTATTTAGTTTGTGACTATGCTGTGTTAGGTGATGTTATAGTCATATGTGTGGTATTTCTTCATAATATAATTTCCTCCTTTTTTTGAACCTGTAAGCTTATGTCTCATGCTAATAAGTATTCAAGTCTAATGTTGTGCAAGTGCAAGTCTGTGCAAGTCTGGGGATTTGTTCTTTTATTTATGGTGGGTACTTATTCCCCAAAGGTGAATATCAATTTTGGGAAAATTTGCAAATTACTTGCTAATTTATTTGCTAATTGAGACAATTGTACCCTGGCTAGAGTTCTAATTATGGGACGTTTAAATTTAACTGAGAACATGAGTTGGTTCCACACGCCTTGAGGTGGAAATTCTGAAATATAAAGAAGTGCATTTGACAACAAGAAGTTAATTTACATGTGAGAAATCAATTGTTCATAATTGATAGTTCCCTAAAGAATTGGTGAAGGAGAACACGATAACCAACACAGTTTACTGGAACGAATGTTACTGTAACAGTTCAGATTTACCTTAACGTGGGGAATAATACCAGCATTGTTACGGCAGCTCAGCATAACAGCAGTAGTCTTGGTGTGTGTGTTTAGGTAATACAGATGATTGTGATGGGTAGCATGAATTAATACTGAGTATGTGTAGCCTTAAGTAATACTGTTGATGTGTAGATTTAAGTAATATTGATGGTGCACAGCCTTAAGTAATACTGTTAATGTGTTGCCTGATGTAATACTGATGATGATAAGTAACTGTAAGTGACACAAATTGGTATGATATTTAAGTGTTAAGAGTTACCTCCAGATACATGTGAAAATAAATAGTTTTGCTGTATCATATTTATGTTTAATTCATCCATGATTTATACATTATACACTATTATCCTCTATTCGTATGACTGGCATTACTCTATTGTATATTTTATCATCAATTGGATTTGATAATATTTTTCTTGTATTGTATTATTTTAGTTATTGAATCATTTAAGCATTCCAGGTATTGTGTTATGTATATTTTAGGCACTATAAACATTTTGATATTTCATGTAGATTTTCCTATGTTCCACTCATTTTGTATAATTGAATAATGGATCTTATTCCATGATGAGGAGAACATATATTATATTTTGTATCGTTTATATGAGACTCTTTGTAAACACTGCAGCCTCCACTACTCTCAGTAGATCCTTGTGTACTGTGGCTGCCTGTTATCCCAGTACTGATATCTCGGTACCAATCACGATTCTGATATCCTGATGAGTACTGAGGATCTGACACGTCGAATTCTCGCATCCAACCTTCATGTACAACCTCTATGTTGAATTATTCATTCGCATAATAAACAATTGTATTGTATTGTACTTACAATTCTAACCTATTTTGCCTAATATAATTCTTATTGTTTGTAATATATAAATATGTCGAAGAGTTTGTTGTGGTCCATGGCATGACCTGAGCCAATGACCTATGAGGGCCATCCACTACATGGTGATTGCTGTCGCCTGGAGCACAGTGGTAGATAGAAAGAGTTTAAACTCAGAAAATTTATTACAGTTTTTACTAATCATTGTTGAAGGAAAGGTCACAGAGCAGCTGCTTGTAGTGCAAATGAAATGTGGTGTTCAGAGGCTCTGCACTGCGATTGTTGTCCCTCGGAGCCATGATTATATCCATATTCCCTCACCCAGGTGGAGCTCCAGTATCATAGTCTAGCTGTTAAGAATGCCTTGACCAGTTTAAGGAGCTCCAGCTGTCTTTATATATATAATGTATATATATGTATATATAAATATATATACATTTATATATATAATTATAATATACAGTATACGCATACATAACATTTTTTATTAAATGATGGTAGCTAGCTTCTTTAAAATAAAAAGTCTGTAACACATTCTAAAGTTCACTCTTAGAAATACAACGAAGGCGTTCTTGCAGGCAGAGTTGGCCTTGTATAAGTGTGGCGTGCACCTAACGCCGGACGTGCGGGCGCGCCTCCTGCTGGCCACAGACCGCACTGGGGCGGGCATGTACAGGATTGAAACCCTTATGAACTATCTAACCAGAGTCGTGCCGGAAACCCACTATACCGTTATGCTGGGTAATTACAATTCTGTTTGTTTACATTTCTAAGAGTTTTCTGTCGTGCTTAGTTGCAATAGATATTTGATAAGTATATTTAGTGGATATATATAACCTCCTGGGGTCAAATAATGCAAATGTTGACGTAGCAATAAATGAACGTTGTAAACGTTAATGCACCGTTAATTAAACGTTACTGTAGAATGTTTTGGCCGATGGAATATGTCAACATTCCATACGTCAGCCACTGTACTTTATTCATGCAACTATACAATGAATGTGAAAGATTAATTTCAACCCGTTGCTAGAGTAACTACCTTGTTTCATAGTCATTTGTTTTGAATGGTTGATGCCTTGTTACACTCAGAGGCTGCCATGACTTGTATAATTATATTGTGGATGAAAATTATGATCACTGGTGGATTACACCACTCACTGTGGAGTAACACATTCCTTACTGTGGAGGAGCACATCCCTCACTGTGGGGGAGCACATCCCTCACTGTGGAGGATTACACTACTCATTGTGGAGGATTACAACACTACTTGTTAGGTACACAACACTCGCTGAGCCCTATAGGTAGCTATACATCCAGACCAAAAACTTAGTCTACGTGTACTTGACAAAGATCACACCACAACCGAGTATCACAGCCATCAAGCTGCATACAAAAAGAAATCAGTACAGCCTCAAAACCTCTGCATGGTATGTAATGCATATTTCAAGATCTAGAGTCATCGTGTCGGACGTGACCATCGTCGAGGGACTTGATGAGTGTGTCTTCCTGCAGGTAACAATCACCGGCCACGTCAGGCGAGAGTGGGCCAGTTACCAGTCTTTCAGAACCAGTCAATGTTACACGCGCCATGGGAAAATAACCCACAACAGGTATGTGGAACTATTTTCATTATTATTACCACATTTCGCTATACAAATAGGTCTATTACATACATACAAATGTCATGCGTAACAGCCAGAGCCGCAGAGGCATTAGGTGAAAGGAAATGTGTCCAATCATATCTCTCCCATCCGGGATTCAAACCCGGAATTCGCGATTGTGATTCGAGAACGAACCCTGACTGTACTAACTCCAAAAGCAGTTACACATCAGTGTTTTACATATTTTAGCATATGGAAATGCCGAAAGGAAATGGCCGCAATGACGAGTACATTGAAGTCGAGCCCGTGGTGCCAGAGCCTGCACCACCACCACCACCACCACCACCACCACAGCCACAGCAGCGTGCGCCCCAGGCCCCGCCACCCCTCCCACCACTGCCTCTCATGCACACCGATGACTCCCATGAATTTGACATGCAGAGGTGGACTAATGACTACCAGTATCTCGCTCAGGCAGTCTACAGTGCCGACGAGGACCAGTCAGGTAATTAAACTCCTCCAGGTCAGTTGGATTTGTTTACATTCTCTCTTATGTATCCCGAGGAACGTGGAATGAAACGGCTTCATACTCTCAACACAAGTTTATAACTTCACTTCATATTAACTGGAATAAAGGATCTAATTCACTTACTGAAACATTATAAGACCCTGGCTGGCACCTGTTCGAGCATCAGTTTAGTGACGTTGTGGCCACTCTGGAGGACGGGCAGACCAGGGGCCAGATTCACACAAAGCAGTTACGCCAACACTTACGAACCTGTACATCTTTTCTTAATCATTGGCGGCTTTGTTTCCAATTATTAAACAGTTAATGAGCTCCGAAACACCAGGAGGCTGTTTATAACAATAACAACAGTTGAATGGGAAGTTTTCATGCTTGTAAACTGTTTAATAAATGTAACCAAAGCCGTCAAATATTGAGGAAAGATGTACACGTTCGTAAGTATTTGCGTAAGTGCTTTCGTGAATCTGGCCCCATTACGTCAGTTTTTGACCGACAACTTTAATTACATATTAGCGTTAGTCGACAATAAATATATTATTCTGTCATTGCTATATTTTACAATTAGTAAAAATTGTCACTTAGATGATACCTTACACCGTTGTTGCTACTGATGCGTAATTTATTCAGTAAAAAAAAATTTTGAGTTTCGTGACTAAGAACTGCCTAATACAAAATTATTATTTAATGATGCCTTGTATTACTTAAGGAAATATGTGCATGTCTTGAAACCTCCACAAAAGATTGTTGCATAATTTAATCCAGCTTGACTTAAATAAGGTTGACTGATCAACATTGTCAACATCTATTTCCACGTAGAAATGGTAATAAATGGTTTCTGCCCGAAACGCTCTTCGTAATAGAGGCTTTAGGCATTGTATGTACTAGCTCTATCTATAAATCCATCAACTTTTGTATTTCACCTTGTATGTACTTTACCTGAATAAATATTTGTATTTGTATTTTATTTGTGTGACGGCAAGGACAAAGTCAAATTCGCAGCCTCATACACAGTTGCTGCAAAATAAAAATTTAAAAATACAACTATTTTAATGCCACTTTTAATTGGAAGACGTGCACTCTCCCACAGGATACATGCCACCAGACGCAGTACACCGTGTAGCAGCGACGTACAACTTGGTGTACAACCTACAGATCTCAGAGGCTTCCTTTGACGCGGCCATACAAACTGCTACTGACCCAAACTACGGTGAGGTCAATCTCGAGTATTTTATTACCGTTCTCCAGGACGCCCACTTCAGAGAAAACCAAGTTTACTAAGCAATCCTTATTGTAAAATACAGTATTAAGTTCAAATATTAATATATTTATAATCAGGTAAACTAAAATAGAATCTATAATACCTTTATTGTGAAGTAAAATTTCTTGAACTCTGTGTTAAATAGCGTATATCCAGATTTTAAGTTTCAAGCGTGTATATTTATACATATATAATATATATAATATATATATCTCACTTTATTTTAAAATTTCATTACCCAAAAAGGGTTACATGCAGGGTACAAGGTTACTTGTCACAAGTTGTAGAGTTCCTCCAGCTCCTCAGATGGCGGGCAGGAACCATGGATGCAGTGAGCATTTCCTCTCTGAATCGCCACACTAAGGCTCTGAAAGATTAAACTGGCGGCTTTAGGGTCTCTAGTTGTTTCAATGAGCTTGGAACCTAGCTCTTTCAAAAAACTAGCAGCACTTTTACCCCAGACACCAAGTGTCTCTGAGGCAATGGGGACAAAATTGTAGTGATGATAAAGATCTATAAATATATATATAATGTGTGTGTATGTAAAGTGCAGTTTATACGGAATAAAGGTTGACTAGAGGACAAGTAAATGTAGCATCCACACTTATAAATATTGGTGAAAGGGAAACCTGTACATCAGTCTCGTATGCAGACCACTGCGCCACGAAGACTCTCGAACTATAACGCTCCGATATGGTTGTTGATAGTCACTATAACCCCAAGCTAATTTTGACTTGACTAGATTTCAATTATTTATTTCATATTACACATTTACATACATATATGCATTCGTACACACACACACATACATTATATATATATACATATACACATTTGCAATATGTATGCACACGAAGAGGTTGTCCATATAGAATTTAAATTATTTTTTTATTGTGGTACATACACAAAGATAAATATTTATATTTTAGAATTGTACATAGTGTATAGAACAAGGTGATGAATATTGCTGAAGACTCACTGTTGTGAGGGACATGCTGAGTGTCCCAGGCGTGAGGCTTCTCACTTCCCAGTGAGTGCTGACCCATAGCTGATTTCAGATAACTGGGAACTCGCAACTTATTTAGGTCATGTGGACCCTTATTTGATTCACATCATGTGGGGCCTTCAGCTGTTTCAGGTCAAGGGAGCCTTTAGACTCTTAGGTGGTCTAAGATCTGGAGTATTATGCCGGGTTACAGCTGCTGTACATCAGGCTTTCAGTCGAGCCCTCGGCTTGTCTATGTGAACTCTCAGCTGGGCCATGTGGGCCCCTCAGCTGGTCTTGATCATGTGGGTTAGAGTATGTGGGACCCCAACTGGTACCACATAGAAAATATCACCCCCATATTTAAACAAATTCCTTTGCTAACCATTTTCACACTTGATTTCTGTTTATTTATTTATACAGAAAAAATGTACATTGGATTGCATTGTTACAAGTTTTGGTGATTAAGACTTACATTCTTGCAGATCAATAATTTAGCTGCATTACTTTAAATATCTGTTGAAGAGCTGTAACAAAAAGTCAAGAATGAGCGGTGGACGACAACATCTGCTTATTCACTGATTTACAATATTTAATTTGATTTAGAATATATGGCAGTAATCAATGCTTATAGATTCACAGAAGAAAAAAATAGGGGACATTTGACAAGGTATCGGCTTCCTGCCCCCGTCGAGGCCACTAAATAGATGGTGGCCCTCAGGTAAATCCAGGTAAATATTGCAAAATACGTTGACTGACTTTCCAGGACGCACAACACGTGACGTCACGTGTTGATCAACAAAACTGTGTTTATGAAATGGCAAACTTTGATTTTTTTTATATTGTTGTAATTTATTACAAATTATTGTAATTATAAATGGTGCACTCATGTGAAAAATATATATATATCATATGTTAAAGTAACTTAACAGCTAAATTCATAAGTACTGTTATTTTTAACTTATTTTGTAAAATTGTCATAAATTCAAATGATTCGTATGAATGTGACTTTCATATGTACTGTTCACCCAAAGATAACTTTATGTTCACCCAAAGATAACTTTATGTTCACCCAAAGATAACTTTATGTTCACCCAAAGATAACTTTATGTTCACCCAAAGATAACTTTATGTTCACCCAAAGATAACTTTATGTTCACCAAAAGATAACTTTATGTTCACCAAAAGATAACTTTATGTTCACCAAAAGATAAGTTAAAATTTTAACATTATACATTGTGTTTTCTTTTTCCCTTTAACAATATAATTTTTCTCACGAATTACATAATGAACGAGCCTATGATGTTAAAATTGAAAGTAATATAAACTGAATTAATTCAAATTAATTTCAAATGTTATCATCGGGACAAATGGGGGAACCTTTGACTAGCCGCCGGCTTCCTGTCCTCGTTGAGGGCCACTAGAGGG
This sequence comes from Procambarus clarkii, assembly GCF_040958095.1. Lineage (NCBI taxonomy): Eukaryota > Metazoa > Arthropoda > Malacostraca > Decapoda > Cambaridae > Procambarus > Procambarus clarkii. The sequence continues at coordinate 13,251,824 of NC_091158.1, forward strand.
TTAGTGGTGACCCCTCTGGTATACTCTGGTAAATTTTGTATTTGTTTCTAAGTTGTGAACTAATTTAACAAGAAAAACAACATATACAGGATGTTGTAATTATATATAACATAAACCTCTATTGTCCACTTTGATTTCTTAATCTTGTTTTTCATTCCTTGAATGTTATGCAATATATGTCAATTTCTCTTCGTTTTACAATTTTCCTTCTATAATTTTGTCCTTTACCTCTATAATTAAAATCCTTTATAATTTTGTCTTGCATAATTTTTTTTTTACAAGCTCAACCAAGAATTGCATCTGATAATAAATAAGTAGAGTACTAAATATTTTGTTATATTAATTGCAAGCCACAAATGGTTATCAAGATATACCCCCTAAAACTAGAATATAATCCATAAGTTCTCTAAAAAATTTATATTTTTTAGGCTCGTACTCACGTCTTCGACTGGTTCGTACATCACATCTTTATATGTTTATATGATGTACGAAAGATAACTCAGCACATCTTTATGTGATGTACTCACATACTCCATACACATTTCACCCCCCCTTCCCTAGCACATCACCTTCCCTGTGAGCAAAACATGCCTGAGTAACGTTGAACCAATTATGTAGTTTGCCTGACATGTGGCGATGGATGCACCTCACATCTCAGTGCACCCTAAGCCTAACATCTCCATATCTTGAAATTATCTTGAGATGATTTCGGTGTTTAGCGTTCCCGCGGCGCGGTCCTCGACCAGGTCTCCTTTTTGTTACACATCCCCAGGAAGCAGCCCGTTGCAGCTGTCTAACTCCCAGGTACTTATTTACTGCTAGGTAGCAGGGGCATCAGGGTGAAAGAAACTGTCCATTTGTTTCCGCCTCTACCGGAGATTGAACCCGGAACCTCAGGACTACGAATCCGAAGCTCTGTCCACTCAGCTGTCAGGTCATACTTTACACCTCACATACTCTTTACATTATACAGCCGACACATACTTACCTTGCGAGGATTTCGGGGCTTAGCGTCTCCGCGGCCCGGTCCCAGACCAGGCTGGTCAACCAGGCTGTTGGACGCGGCTTCTCGCAGCCTGACGTATGAATCACAGCCTAGGTTGATCAGGTTGTGATCAACCTGTCATCCTCACACACTTGTGTCACACTTGTACTACTCACGTAGTTGTGTTTGCGGGGGTTTAACTTTGGCTCTTTGGTCCCGTCTCTCAAACCGTCAATCAACTGGTAATTACCTAAGTGTAGTTACAGGATGAGAGCTACGCTCGTGGTGTCCCGTCTTTCCAGCACTCTTTGTCATATAACGCTTTGAAACTACTGACGGTCTTGGCCTCCACCACCTTCTCACCTAACTTGTTCCAATCGTCTACCACTATGTTTGCGAAAGTGAATTTTCTTATATTTCTTCGGCATCTGTGTTTAGCTAGTTTAAATCTATGACCTCTTGTTCTTAAAGTTCCAGGCCTCAGGAAATCTTCCCTATCGATTTTATCAATTCCTGTTACTATTTTGTATGTAGTGATCATATCACTTCTTTTTCTTCTGTCTTCTAGTTTATACTGGTTATATTAAACGTTATACTGGTTCCCATCTGGTGTACAGATTCCCGAGCCTACTGGGCTCTATCATATCTATATTTGAAAGTGACTCTTTTCATTTAACACATAATGCACTTGTTACGAGTCCAACATGTAATTGTAACTCAGTGTGTATGTGTGTACCTTTTCCTAAATTCAAATTTATTTATTATTATTATTAACAATTAAGACTTAGGATTGCTTGTATTATATATATTATGTTAAAAATGTGAAGAGACTAATATAATGCATGTTAAGATCAAAGGATAAACTAGTGTACATTCTGACCTGGCAGTTGAAATTAGTATATAATCAATCAGTTAAGCAAGCGGTACACAGCACCGCTCTTGTGCCAGGCAAGTCCACTACGGGCTCGCCATAGCCTGTGCTACTTGCCCCGCTCCTGTGCCGGGTAAGTTACGGGCTCACCATAGCCCGTACTACTTGGAACTTGTTCCGAGTAGCTGAATCTATAACAACAACAACAACGAGCGGTAACAAGACTTATACCGGGAGATATTTTCCTCCACTCGGTGGGCGGCCACGTGGCCCAACGGTCAGTAACCGTCGTCACCCAGCGGCGGGTGGTCGTCTCCCTGCGTGGACAGGTAAATTGACTTTCAACTTTTGTCACGATTTTTTTTGGGCAGGGGGGGGGGGGTGAGTACGAGTATTCAGAGTTGTTTATTTATATGTTGTTAGTATTACCCATATGATTGTCATGCTGAAATAAGATTTGATTATAACAAAGTCATTTGTTCCCCTGGTTGATACCTGGTTGATGGTGTTCTGGGAGTTCTTCTACTCCCCAAGCCCGGCCCGAGGCCAGGCTTGACTTGTGAGAGTTTGGTCCACCAGGCTGTTGCTTGGAGCGGCCCGCAGGCCCACATACCCACCACAGCCCGGTTGGTCCGGTACTCCTTGAAGGAAACAATCTAGTTTCCTCTATGTTAAATATGTTAAATTTATTTAACATATTTAAGTTAAATATCCCCCTTATGGGTCTGGGTAGTGTTGTTATTGCTTATTTCCTCAAAAGTATAGAAAATTATTATTCTCCGCAAACTTTGCTCTAACATTTGCTTCAGACAGCTAGTCAAGAAAGATGTCTTGGAAGTACTTAAAGGCTGCCGACCGAGACAAATTATCACATGAATAATAGCCTGTTTTTATACTTTAGAGGCATAAACAATTATAAAATAACACTTGCTTCTCATGGACAAATTTTTTGACATGGTCTCTAATGGACTCAAGTCCATTACACACCTCAGGAAGTATGTGCCCCGAAATCATCTCAAGATAACCTCAGCATATGGAGATATTAGGCGTGGGGTGTACTGAGTTGTGAGGTCCACATGCCAGGCAAATGTAATGGATTCAAATCCATTACTTCCAGCGGTCGACCCCACAGACGCATTCATAAATCTATTGCACCAATAGATTTATATTATTACTTGGATATTTACACTGTAAATAAGCCCGTTATACTGATTCTCATTACCATAATGGTCACATGTTAGCACCGATGTTGATTCAACCTTGAATCATCGTCGATATCGTTGATTCAACATTACCCAAGTAACGTTAATAACATTGATTCAACATCGAACCAGTGCCACGCGTGGATATTCTGCCCACTGGGTGAGGATCACACCATTTTAAAATAATCACTGGGCATATGTCCATGTCTTAACGTTCCTTAATCTGTAACTCGTAATACTACACCTCACACCTCGACAATACGTCATATGACCTGACCACATGCAACAGTCACTGGCCCCAGTAACCCCTTTTTGACGTCGATCTAACATCACTTGACTGACCAAAACACGATTTAAACACCTTTTAAGACCCAAATACTAAAGTGCTGGAGGTATATTAATGAGTGCTTGAGTGGTGTTGTGTGACATAGGTCTCACAAGTGAGTGTGACAAACATGTGTATATACGTTGGGGGGCATATTAATGAGTATTTATCATATGTTGGTGATACCATGATACTTATACAAATCACTATTATTTATATATTATGGTTATATAATTAATATCTCCCTCTCTATATACCATATGGGATTTTTCACAGATAAATGGGTTTAAAATGTGGTCTTCGCGGTCGACAGAATTACGCAAATTTCAGGTCCTTTACTTGCTTGAAATATATCGATAAACCATTTAAACGCTAAGAACATTACTTGCATTTCAAGCTCTTATTGCATTTCAATCTCAAACAATTTTACAAATTGTTAAAGTACATTCTTTCTCTAACACCCGTATTCATCAAGAGCTTTTCATCCTTTTTCTCTTGTTATATATAGGATGTCCGTAAGTCTGAATCCTAGAGGGCAAAACATGTACGAGTGACACATAGTGAACATAGAATCAACACTCATTCATTGATTCATTATTGAATTTGAATAACCGTAGTTTGCCTGGTAGGGGGATATGACGTAATTATGAAACAGGCATTTATTGTTAATTACTTGATGGTGTTTAGTGTATCCACTATTTTGCAAAATATACAAACCTCGGCTGTAAATTGTTAAGTGCAGGTATAAAGTATTAGAATTACAGCGAAGAGGCAGGGCTGCATTGAACAATCATGCCAATCCTTCTGGATTATGGATGAATTGGGGAGGGGGTGAGGCTGTATGCTGCCAAAGAAAATAGGAAATAGGAGGCCAGCGTAAGCCCCGAAAAAGATCTACAAACATCTTTCCACCACACTGTTACTAGAACCTACCAAGGCTGTACACAACTGCATTGCAACCTGCTCACCATAACCATTTGTACTCTTTTTAGAAAAAAAGGTGCACCAGTCTCTCACCCTTGCTGCAGCCAGAGTAGTAGTGCCATAACCACTCTTCCCTTCGGCAGAGCTTACTTCGGCTGAAACTATTGGATTTCCTCCAGAAAGATAATGGCAGGGAAAGGTGTATAGAACAGGAAAATCATCCAAAGGGGCTCATTAAACTTGCTAGACAACATGTACCAGCAGACAATATGCATAAAGTAATTGGCAACCAAATCGCAAAGGACCAACATGAATATCTCTGGTGTAACCACAGCTACCATTGATACTAAGGCAGGCAACTTGCTCACTCTCTCCAGCTTTGCCCACTTAAGCTAATGCTGGGAGAAGAGCTCCTTGTAGGCAGAGAGCTTAAGCACATCTACCAGATATATATTATCTTTGAAGCTTGATTTGATGTTGCTGTAATAACTGGGGAAATTTTGATATGGAGGTATTATTAGGCCACCTATGAAGACACCAATAGGGACATGGTGCGTACTTTAGGACGTCTAGGTTCTTCCAACCAACACCACACTGAAAACGTGCGAGACTTCCTTCCACTTGATCACCTGGGATCAAAAACCAACTGCCACCACTTTTCTATGGGAAAATAAGCTTTATCAACAAGGAGGTGGTAGAAATCTGGTACTGAAATTAGGAAGCAGACATGGGGGGACCCAACTCTGGGTTAGGATCAGTTCAGATGCATAGTTCCTTGTCACATACTGCCTTAGTAAAAGCCTCAAATTCTGAATAGCCGAGCATTAGAAAGGTAAGGCTGAGTACCTATTAAGCATCACATTGAGAGATATTTGTTTACAGATCTTCATTGTTGTGTTGGCTCTTGTATGCTGCTGAACAACCCTTCAATACTTGGAGTAGTGTTCTTCCCTACAGTTCTTCCAGTTCAATGATTATTTGGTAATCTGGTGTTCTGGTTTTCAAGATAAAAGTTTGTCTTTTAACTTGTTATATAGAGCTTATATTCCAACACCAGTTGAAGAGGAAAGTACAAAATTCAGTAAGCTGATCTTGGTGTATGTATTTAATTTTTTATTTATTTTTTGTTAAACTCTGAACCTACAGTTAACATTTTTCCATTAAAGTACAGTACTGTACTTTTAAATGATTTTAGTGAAGAGGGTACAGTACGTACTTTGTTTTAAAGCTTTTTGTGGGTTGTGCTTAGCTTCAGGATATGCCTTTTGGTTATCAATTAAAATTAATATATTCTTGAAAAATAATATAAACGGTTCACAACTTCACACAACACAGTTCACATTATTACTAAATTTGGAAAGTCAAATAAAACTCCTAAGGCTCTGAAATAAATATTTATTCACAACATAACTTAGCACATGTACACAAAATTAAATTGTCAATGAAGGCTTATAAACAATGGGGTTATATTTTTCAACATATTAAAGCTCTGCATACATCCCATAATATTCTCTAGCACTACTTAATTGTGGTGCAAATAACAGGAGTGTGATGTATCGTTATAATCTATGAGGTACAGTCTTAATAAATACAGTACTGTACTACATCAGATCTACTGCTGTATTAATAATATCATTAGTAAACACTTAATTATAATGAAGATATGAAAATTCACTCTATTACCTGGTATAGTTTATAAAATCATAGCATTTCTTATACTGTAGCTCAGTTGCTAACTCTTCCCAGATGTCCAAGTATAGTTTTTATATGCACAATTATTCACATTAATAGTAAAATGTAGAAAATAGAAGCCTATTTTTTATATACATTTAGCCAGAAAATATAAAGTAGTTGTGTAATTTGATACTAGTTAAAATACAAGCATATTAACTACAGCAGTTCAACAACTGTTCCATTTGAATTGTCTTTTATAAAGCATTACAATGTGTCACTTTGAGTCTATTATTTTTAATATAATTGTAATAATTCATACAAATGATTTCAAGTAATACTTAATTAAAATACTGTAACTGCAAATCAGACATAGAATTTACCAATTATCCTTTTAGGAAATTGTATAATAAAATAGTCAATCACATTACAAATTTAGCTCCAAAAGTGATTCAGAAAATGAATCTGTTTTGTTAGATACAGTATTACTGTATTTTATTGCATATTCTTAGTGTAGTGAACTGTACTTGAAATGCCTTTAATCCACTATAAACAAACTTTTAAGTTAAGTCTACTATCATTAATAGTGAATAGTAAGTTTTAAAACTCATCAGAAGTAAACACTCATCACTTGTACATTACAATTTTTCATCTGTACTTGCTGGGTCATTATTTTGCTAGGGAATCGTTGGAGACTAGTCTAGCCAAGAATGACGGCTGTTCATTCATAGAACTTAGCAAAGGCCTACAGAATCCTCCCATGAAATAACAAATGATAATAGAGGGAGCACTGTTTGCCAATTGGCCTTCTTGAATACTTACACTGCTACCAGGTGACAGCATCTCCAGGTCCATACCCTTGGTCCTCCTCACATACTCTAACTCCAAAGACCAACTAAATATAGAAGAGGGGCAGTAAGGCAGGAAGTGGGAGCAGTTGAATGATCTCAGAAAGGTGGGTTTCATCTAACTTAAACCCTTATTATTTTTAGCAGTGCCAGGATATTGTAGCATGCAGAACACCCTGCCTAGCTAAGGAGAACTAGGCAACAGCTGAATCACTGCAGACACTTCCAGGAAGTGCTGTTTAGTGTGAAGAGAACCTTCTCAAAGGAACACAGTTGTGGCCCAAGCGCCACATGTCCAAATCACCTTGCAAGACACACACCTTGGAATAGTGTGGTATGGACCTGCAATTTAAGAAAACCCTATTTTTTTTAAATGTTGCAAGGCAGTTAACGTTACATGGAAGCCACAGGACAAAGCAAATGATGGTGGGTCAGATGGCAAACACAAGGCCTTAATGATGAAAGAGGCCCTCAAAAGAAACTATTTGCTTAATTTTTAACTTGCATGTAGGCTTCAAATGGAAGTGCACAAGTGTTTCCACAATAAAAAAAAGTCACTGAAAGGAATAGAGTTCGAATAATATTTGAATTGATTAATCAAAGTCACTCCTATGCACTATTGGCACTATCTTGGAGAGTGACGAACAGAACAGAAAGACATACTCAAATACCTGTAAACACCTCTTGTCAAACACTGCATACGTACTAGCTGAGCTTTATGCATGGGATTCGAAGATCCTAAGTAAAGAAAATAGTTCAAACTTTTATGAAAATCCAGTCCACATCTGCCAAGTAACATGGGGACATACATACTGTAGTTATAGAAGTATTGCGAGATAGCTCGTAGGTGGGACCAGTAGCTACTGGTGTAGGTATCCGAGAAGACCAACTTCTGCAGAAATAAGAGTTTTATAAATGAACCAGTGTCAGCCATTCACAACTGGAATTATTATTTTTCAAGAAACTCTTGTTGAGCCTCTTTGAAAGTTCCATGCAGCACCAGTGCAGTGTATCACCCTGCCAGACTGTGCATGACTTTCAAATATTGAATTATTTGACATCAATGATGCTATTCAATAAAAAAATACTAAATTGCACATATGACTTGGCATGTATGCCTTATAGAGGCTATAAGATTATGTGAAATGTATAGTACAGTACAGTATATATGTATGAAGTACTGTACAATAGTACATTATTTTCAAAAATTTCATTCCATAAAACAGGCAGCTGGGATAAAATGACAGCAAAAATAGTTGAGAATTACCCTATCTTTACTGTGTTTAAATTTTACGGCTAAGTGGCACACTTGGGTAATAAGTAAGTAAAAAAATAAAATAAAATAAAACCATTTGAGAATACTGTACTTCATGACATGAATATTTTGTACTTAAAACTTGTATTTAAGTGTTATATAAAGTTTCTCCTTTTCGACACGTTTTCCAAGTTTATAAAATGAAACCAATGGAAGAACAAAGAGCTGAGTTTTATTAAAAATATATATTATTGGAAGTAATAAATTTTGTATTGTTTTCCAATAGCACACATTTGTAGCTTTAATTTACACCAGAGTGATCAGTACATGTTGGCATTTCAAGTAAAAGAAATTTAGCTACATATTATATTTGCATTATGACTAGATTCTGATGATACAGAATCCTTCAGTGCCAATAAAACTAGCCATTTAAATTATTAATGAAACTGCTTCCAATTAGTGTAGAAAATAATTGTTACTGATGGTCATGTTGCAAGCTAATCCAGGTGGGTGCATATCACCAGCTCAGTAGCCTTCTTTTCTACAGCTGGCCTGAGCTTACAGATAATACATGGTCTGTAGTGAATAACTGCCTGTTCAAAGTAAGATCCTAATTAAAAATGGTAACTTTATGTGAGCCTTGGTGCAAAAGAAAAAGTAAAAATCAAGCATTTAGTGCAATGAAACAAATGTTTTTCTGGTGGGCCTTTAGTAGTTACATGCATCTACAGCTGGTGCTGATAAGCTTGGGCTTATCACGCCAACCCTCCGAGACATGTCCTCTCATGTTAGGAGGAAACCTCCGAATACATATGTCATTACAAATCTAGGAGAGCTTGGTGGGATCAGAGATCAACCCAAAACCAAAGAAAAATCCCACCATTAAGTATAAAGTGTTATAAAACAAGTGGGAATTAGGCAACCTAAGGTAAATAAGGGTTATGACTGTTGCCACTGGGTAAATACCCTAACCATGATGTCCTCGACCACACCAAATGGTGGGCCCAGGTCACCTGGGGTCTCGGCGAGCCTACCATCTCGCTCATGAGTTGCCTGTGAAGAACCCTCCTCCCAAACTCCACAAGAAAGTAGGAAACAGGATTGGAAGTGAGCTACTGCTGGCATCCCAGAAAAGAGCATCTTGTTACATTACAGTGGCTGATTTCTGGTAGGGACACCTCAGTAGCTCCCCAAGCTTGCTTAAAATGGCATCTGCTAGAAGAGGTCTGTGTTTCTGAACTGGAAAAGACAGACAGGGCTAATCCCTAGAAGACAATGATAAAAGAGGAAGATGTAGAGAGCAGCCTCTGCATATCTAATACCAAATAAAAACACACGTGTGTGGCAGGACTGAACACAGATGGATCACCAAATGCCATGAGCCTGGAGAAGAGCTATGGGAAACATCCAAGAAAGCCAATGGTATCAAAAATGGACATATGACAAAAGAGCAAGAATAGACCTATGGCTTACCTAAGGAAAAACAAACTGCACCAATACCAGGGCTGAAACTCGGCTCAACATCATGGGTACAAAACACCTGGATGGCAGTCACCCCCCCCCCCCAGAAGACAAAACTTGGAAAAAAAGGAACTTAACCAAAAAACAAATGTATTTTACCTGAACCTATGTAATAGAGAACAATCAATTTCTATATTAACATGGCGACCTAAGTATTAACTTAATATACTGTACTCTTGATGCAATGTATAGATTTGTAAAGTAAATGTGCAGAGAGCTATGGTAGTAGTGCAGGATACTGTATCAGAACAACTGGAATTCCTTTTAAGCAATACATATATTTTTGTCCTAGTTTTCTTCTACAGTCAATCACTATTTCACTGCTTTTAAAATATTATTTAACATTTAATAATTATAATAGGTCTCAAGCTTCACAAGAAAGCACTAAATATTATACTTAAGAAGCACTAAATAAGAGGGCTTCAAATTTTTATTATACGTGTAATGACTCCATAACTTCAATTACAAACTAGGAATACATGTGCTTTAGTTTTCCAATTAAGCACAATGTTACATATTAGAAATGGCTTACTATAGATCTGTTGGATCATTATTTGTAACACGACATTAATGCATTAATAAAATTTCTGAATAATGCAGTTGAGGATCATGTGGGCATAATTATGAATACAGTAGTAGCATTCAGTGTTAACAACAAATGCTACAAACTGGTACTTCTCAATACCTTTGGTATAGCACACTTAACATGAATGGAGAAGCTGCTTTAAGATTATCTTGAAATACATCTCTCTCTTTCCCCACCTCCCCCTGTTTAACAGAAATTAAGTATAATAGGATTAACATTTATTTATAAAAACACTACAAAAGACTTACTCTAATGACTTCCACTGCAATGTTGTGTGCACTTATAAAATGTAACACTGTAACTAGTCTAAATATTGTATAAAAATGCTAGAATATAGGGTATGCTATGTACAGAGTAGGGAGGACACCACACAAGTGATGAAGCAATAACAGCTGCACTTTTTCCTGTAATGCCATGCTACTTTCATGCAAAAATAGTTACAAACTCTTATTTTCATACAGTCTAGAACTTTTTGCAATAGTAGTACAGAATGTGTTAAAGTTGATTAAGAGTTCTCCACATGAAAATTAATTAGAATTAAGAAAAGAGAAGTCTCTTCTAATATGGCATTTTCTCCAAACATAATGGATGAGCTCATAATTCCAAAATAGGGCTTTGCATGAAATTAAAATCTTTCATCAGCTGGCCATTCAGTTGCTCCCTAAAGCAAAACCACTGATCCTACCATGTTCTGAACCAAAATAGTATCCAGCAACTGTTGACATTTTCCCTCCTCCATTGAGGAGAACCTTACCAACATTATCCACATTATCATATGGGGAAAAGGGAGATGCTACAGATTACTCACTCAAGCCCAGAATTAAACTCGAGAGACCCTGCAAATGATTAGTTTTTGCATGAAAACACTTAAGCATTACTGCTATTAGGCCACTACCCCAAACTGTCACCAGTTAGCAGCACACTACATGCCAAGATGATTGAAGGAAGCTATTTGCCTTGCATTTAGCCTAACAAAACTGCAACAGCATGGAAAAGTTGGGACAAAACAGGAGTATCAGAGTGGCCAGCTCAGAAAGGAGCTTTCACTTCCTTTAAAGCTCTTTTCCTAGCCAGACTTCTCAGTAGCTCCCTGAACCAAAACTTCCCATGGTTAACTACCCCAGGAATTGACTAACTACAACAGAAAAAAATCGGGGACATTTATCTGTGCTGCAGAGAAGACCCAGAAAGGTTCGCAGAGGATGAGGTGAACGCAACCCGTCCTCACACTAGGCTGTTTAAAGCAACAGCCGTCCTCCCCAGATGCATTCATAAATTTTAACATACTGTATATTAATAATTGGTTTGTTCTCATATACAGTACAGTATATAAATTAACAATAGTGTATATGAAAATTCTATATATAGTTAGGCATAGGTTAACTTAGGTGTTTAGGTTCTGTTGGCGATTATTTGTATTTGGAGTACATGGGTGAATCATTTATAGAATTGTGGTTCGAACAGAGGACGTGAGCGAAGCACTTGTTCCAGAAGTGTTCGGACATCATCAGTTGTGAGTCGTGTGTAAACCGCTTTTCATTCATAAACAGGGAGTTTGGCGGCTGGATTAACAAGCTTGGATCCTTGTATGCGAGGACGGGCTGAGTGAACCACAACCTCGAAGACCAAATGTCCAGACACCAAAAGACACCTCAGCATAAAGATCATCACTTGCTTAGCTAAATGAACTGTGGGGTTCAGTTTCTGAACTGATTATGTGCCTCTGTAACCCTTTCCACCACCGCCCATGGGATGAGTACGGGATGCATAATAAAAAAAAAATGAAATGAGCATGAAGACACATGCTTAAGTGCCACACATTGACACACTACAGTACGGATGATTTTCAGTAGACAATACCGCAAACATAGTGTGACCCCTAAAACCCCTCACCCCTAATATCAGCACAGAACATTCCTGAGAAGAAAGTGTGAGTTTTCAGCCAACACAAAGTGTTCTTAATATATTACATGATATTGCATAGCTACTTTAGGTTATAATTGCAATTTAATTTGTAACCACTTTGTAGAGACCCAGCATACATTTATAAAAGAATACTTTGTTTTTGCAAAGCCTATATAATTGGTCCATACAAGGCCTTGAGAAGGAAAATTGAAGCACAGTGTTGGAGGTAATGGTATTTGAGCATGGTAGGTAGATAAGGGCAAAGTTAGTATTCTGGTACTGTATATGGGGAAAATACAAGTTGGAGAAAATTCAAGAGCCCTATGGGGGTACCCGGAGTCTTTACTGGTCATTATGTAAATAAACAATCTCGATACCGGTGGAGAAGTGACAAATGCAATTTATTGTAGATGATTGTTAGCTTTAAGCATGGGGAAAAAAAGAGCAACGTGTAATTTCAGCTCAGAAATTATGATACTGGTAAGTATGATTGCATATGGGATCTTAGAGAAAAGATTTATAGTATGATAAAAATAAAAAAAAACAAGACAGCAGTGTGCAAATTTTCAGAATGTCATTAGGATTCTTGGCTATATTCATAGGGGTGCTAATACTAATAAGTATAGCATTAACATTAATAGAAATGTTAATGTTATCCTACACCTCTATTTTGCTACAGGATTATGCAATGCTGTTTTGAATCACTTTACTGCAGAATGGAGATAAATTATTTGGAAAGCGTAAAGAAGGCAAACAATGTTAATCCCTAACATCTGTAATCTAATTTATGAAGATAGATTGAGGTTACTCATTTTCAGAGGTGTATAGTGATGGGTGATATGATGTGAATGTACAAATGGATGAAAGACATGAACAAAGGGAATAAAAATAGGTTGTTGAAATTGTTAAAAAATCAGGTCAGAATTTATAGCATTAATCTGATGGATTAATTTGGATTTAGAAATTATATAATTAAAAAGCTGTTTGGCAATCAAATTCTAATTGGGAAGAACAATCTGCTACCCACTGACATTTATCCCTATCTACTACCTGCTCCTGCTGACATTCTTTACAGTCCCTTATTACCCAATAACATTATTCACAGTAACCTGCTACTTACTGATATTCTTCACAGTACCTTGATGCTCACTGACACTCCTCACAGCACCCTGCTACTACAGTACCTATACAATGATCTCAAAATGCTCTTTCAAATTTTCAAAACAAAGGTTTTGTTAAATTTCATTCAAAATTTAGAAATTTATATTAGCCATAGGTGTGTGTGTTTATATTAGCCATAGGTGTGTTTGCTTCAAGTTATTTGACTTTGATAAGTCAAATAACTTGAAGCACTGTGCACTTTCAACCGTGGTTTGTCTGCTAACTTTAGCATTGGTAAATTGTGCTGTTCTGAAGAAGCTAAAAATAAATATATCCATTTGTTATTAAGGCTAAACATGGCTAAGGATTTTGAACATATAGTATATACTAGAAATTATTATAAAAAAGATCTATAGACATAATCCTTGATGAATATATATATAGTATATTAGTGCTTTCATTATAGTGTTGATGGATGAGCGAGAAATGATGTATAAAAAACTTTATGCTATTGCATAAAATCATTTAACAATACAGCACATACATCTATGTGATGCATGGGATACACTTGCCCTTTATTTAAGAGAGATGGAGCCAATATTCAACGTCTTGCACCCTGTCTAGTACACCCAGTACATCCACTAAGATCACTTTACTTAAGCACATGCATATATATTACTATTATGCCTTGTTGGAAACAGGTTGCCCCCAATTGGTTTTTCAAGCTTCCACTGGCCAATGGCAGAGCTTTGTCCACATGTCTGGTTACCTGCCATACCCAGAGGTGCTTAGCATGACTGACCAAGGGATGTGCATAACTTTTTTTTTCTTTTACTTTTTCTTCTTTTACCGATAACCGCAAGATTATCAAATAATTCTTATAATTTTAAATATAATAATTCGCCCAATATCTCAAATTAAATTGTGCCAAATTGTTATGTTTGCCATCGAGTTTTTAATTCCAGTACCAAAAGCCAAAATCCTGCCATAAAAGAAATCACTTCTTCCCTTTATCTTTGGTGCTTTGTTACCTCTGATAATTCTCTATCAAAAATTGTTTTTTTTTAAATCCTTTTCCACATTAAACATATTTCATTTTAATTAACTGCTTGAAGGTGACTTTGAAATATTTGACAACAAAAGCCACTTTCTGGTTTAATTATCATGTATTTAATGCAATTGCCACTTGCTAGCGTGTGGAAAGAGGAATGTGTAAAAAGAACAATATTGCCTCAATATCTATAAAAAATAATAAAGATTAAACAGAAGAAAAGACAAAGATAAAAGAGGAAATGGAAAGAATAGAACACAACATCTACTCCAGTGGTTGATAGGCCTCAAGCCCAACACCAAACTAAACCAATGACCCAGTTGAGACAACTATGGAGCTGTACTTTACAATATTTTACTGCAAGAATGGCATACTTGCTGAGGCCTCGGTGCACATCAACAATGTATTCCTTCATACTGCATCATGGTTAAATTTTATAAAGCCCTGACCTGTACAATGAAGGCTTGTATCCCATGTTGTCCTACATCACCTTTTCCTTGAACATTTCCTATAGCATTCACACTACTGTTCTAATTACATACGATTTAAAATCAAATGCTTGTTTAAAATCAAATGTTGTGTTACATGCTTTGAGAGGAGTTACATTTCATGTGCCAACAATTGTATGCAGTTGTATTCAACTATCAAAGTGGTCTTATGGCACTGGTTGTATTTCATTTTTAGTATGAATAAAGTAGGTTTGCTGGGCTAACAGTTATACGAGAGTTGCTGTCAATGACCTTGCAGAAGTCACTGCCAAAGAAGACACTTGTACCTGTCCTGTTTCACATACCAGTAAGCCAATTACCTACTCAAATTTCTAACATCATTCGTAATGTGATCTGCAACCATTGGAGAGATGGCTTAACAAACTATGTATCATCAAATATGATCTGTCCCCCATGGCATTCCTCCTACCTATAACCAAAATAGGAAGTGGGAAATTGTCTCTGGCTTACGTATGAGATCTACACGATTAACATATGAGCACTTAATGGAACAGAGAAATGCAAAAAATAAGAAAATGGGCTGCCTAACAGAATGAAAATGCCAGGCATTGCAGAATAAAACAAAGGAGCCCAAGAGTAAACATTACCCCACAACCCCAGGCCACACTCTCAAGTACAGTACTTACCTGATGAAGAGCAGGAAGCATCTGAAGGAAACATTACTACAGGAAAACATTCCATAGGATACCAACCATCTACCAATTAAGATGAGTCCTGAGCATAACAAGACCAAGGTAACAAAGAAACGAGCCAAAAGTGGTGAGAAAAACAAAAGTATAACAAAATGAATGCAACACAGACAAGTTGAACAGAGAACAAATAATTCCAAGGTCAGAACCCTGTATGCCTGCCTTTTACTTCCAGAGACTATAACATTATATTGTAGTTCATTTGGGTGGAATGACCCTAAAATGGGGGATGTAACCTGTTTGTACTATCTGATGTTATTACTTGGTAACGGTGTAATAGGTAGTTGCTAGTTGGCTATTTTACTGGTCCCAACAATCATTCAGAAGGGAGTATTGAGTGGTGTGATACTCAACCAATGTTCATTGGTTTCTATTGATAGTGTATTAAAGTATGCTCTACACTATGCTCTTTGACCCTGACAACACCATGTCAAGCTGGTACTCAAAGTTGTGGCTGGCATGCTAGAGATACCATGCGTACCCTGGCTATGGTAGCAACTGAGCAAGCCTTCCTCAGGAAAAACCCCATTAGCCTTGCCCTTTTAAAAAAGCATGGTGGCAGATGGCAGTCACCCAGTGATCAGATATTACCCCAAAACCCAGGCCAAGTGAGGTCAGGGGCAAATAAGAAAAAGACCAGAAACCTGGCCAAGAATTAACAGAAGCTGCAAGACATGATATACAAACCCACCAGTCCCAGAAATGGGCACAACCATACAAACAGAAAGAACCAAGTAATCAACAACTCTCAGATCCAGGCCAGATGAAAATGTGCCGTAGGTAAGTACTGTATCTAGAAACTGATCCACCAAACCAAAAGCCAGAAGAGTCATGTGAATGCAGATTGCTTCTTGTGTGGCAAACAAAGAGCCCAGCATAAGCACAGGAAGGTTAAGCCCACTCCTAGCCAAACCTAAGAGGGCACAACACCAGAGGTCATGTGATCAAACAAATGACTCCCAAATGAGAACATGCAGAAAGGCAGAATCACAAAGAATGGTAAAGATGCTGTATAAAACTCAAAGCCCAACACTGCAAAATGATCTGGGAAAAGCCACAGTTTTAAATGCTTCAAGCTTTTCTTGGGAGAATGAGAACCAGTGTGAGCAATATGGGTACCCCTGACAATCTTTTAAATTGTTCCAATAAGTTTGGGCATTTCAAATCCATTATAACCTCTTGTACACCACAAATAATTCCAGCACAAAATGCCATGATAGACAAATACATGAAATTACAGGAACAAAATAATGTGCGGATTTGAGGTGGTTTGTTGTGAATGCATGGTTGTCCGAGGTGATCTCTGAATGGTTGGACCCCCTTGTTAGGATTGCTTCTCTTTCACCTTAAACATAACAGTGGTGATGAGGTCTCCTGCAGGTGCAGCAGCACCTGCAGGAGACAGGGAGGCAGAGCACGGGGCAACAGATGGTATTGGGGATACAGTTAACCCTATGGACTCTGCAGTGAGTAATTCAGAAGAATGTTTCCCAGAAGTAACAGGTCTGGACCCACAGTTGAGAAAATCAGGAAGTCATACGACAGCCTGTTAGATTTAACCTGTAGGGGTAGAGTTTAATTAAAACGGGAGGAATGTTAGGATTGTTTCTCTTCCGCCTTAAATGCAACACCTTTCATACCCAATATAGTGGCCATAAGCCCCACCCACATTGTGCTCCCATATTTCTGAAGAGTTGCATAATATAAATGCAGATATTATGGTTAAGAAAGTTAAAATGGTGAATTTAGATATTAGAACACATGCTTTAGCATCTTATCTTGCGGAAATCTTGATATGATTTCGGGGCTAAGCATCCCCGCAGCCTGGTCCTCGACCAGGCCTCCTTTTTGTTACAAATCCCCATTAAGCAGCCTGTAGCAGCTGTCTAACTCCCAGGTACCTATTTACTGCTAGGTGAACAGGGGCTTCAGGGTGAAAGAAACTTTGCCCATTTGTTTCTGCCTCCACTGGGGATTGAGCCCGGAACATTAGGATTACAAATCCCAAGTGCTGTCCATTCAGCCATTAGGGGCCATCAGCATCATTGGACTGATTACATCAAACCAGTCGCTGCTAAAACATGGTGTTGAACTATTCCTGAAGAGTTTATGGCTCAGTGGGGGGTGCATTGAAAAGATTCTCTCCTTGTTTCTATTTACTTTTACTGCACATACAGGATACACCTTTTTTTACTGTCAGTTGCTCTTGTCACTTCTACATCAAAGTCACTTTGTATCAATTTGTAAATTACGATAATCATTCTTATATCATCTTGCACGTCCTTGTAAAGGTATATTAAGTGATCCAAACATTTTTAAATTCATCAATAACATTCGCAAACATTTGTGTGTAGTAGAAATACTTTATACATTTAAAAAAATACCTTCGTTTACCAACACACAGCCCTGGCAGATTTTCTCATACCTTCACGTTTTTTTTTTTTACCACTGTACTGTGCAGAGTACCCTAAGGCACTGAGAGTTGTGCCTTATTTTTTTAATTAGGCTATATTTTAAAGTTTTCTTAAGTTTTCATCGCTCTCTCTGTTTTGAAATGAAAATGATTGAGTTTGGAAACATTTTGTCATTAACTTTACAAAAAAACAGAAATATGTCTTTGACAATTGCACTATGAAGTTTTTGCCAAAACCAGGTGTGCAGTGCAGTGGTTAAGGAACTTTTTCCATATTGGGAAGGGTTGAATGAAGTGGCACCTGAGATACAGATGTGGTTATTTGAGAGAAAAATCACAAACAGTAATTTTAATACTGCTTGCCAATCAATCTTGCATATAGATATATCTTACCATCACATGGTTTCAGTTCCCATTGTCATCAATGGAAAGCCAGTTAGGCTTAAGGTTCCCTTAGGTTAGGCTAAAGACTGCCCTTCCCCAAGATGCAACCCACAACAGTTTCCAGACCATTGAGTATCTGTTTACTGCTGGACGAGATGTCGGGTGAAAAGAAACGTAACCAAATAATTTCCATCCTGCACAAGAATAGAACTAGTCCTGTCGGTCGTGTACCAGCTGCATTAACCATAATCAGACAGAACTTCCAATTGCCTTCTTCCAACATTCAAATCATCATTGCCTTGTTTCCTCACTTTCATGAGTTGTGAAGGAATCAGTTTGGATAAAAAATGTGAGTAATATTGGAAAAGGGAGGTAAAGACTAGGTATAATGCTTCTAAGGAGTTTCTGTATAAAGCATATATTCCCTTTCCACAAACTGCTGCCACCTAGCTTCAACCCTACTACATTCTTTGCTCTGATAGTTAATTCCTCACACATTTTGCTATAGCTTCCTATTATCTTTGCCTTTCCCTCCTCCTACCCTCGTTTCCCTCAAGCAAACATTTCAATTTTGCAATTTATTAACTTTTGTAACCCACATATTTTAATGACATTTTAAATTCTCTTATCAGATATGCTTCTTAGACTGTCACACCAGCATTTTGCATCAATACATAATAAACACAACCCTCTAGTTCATCCAGCTGTATCTCTTCCTAGTTTATTCTTTTTAACCAGGTCTTTTACTACACCAATTCCTTTGCTTCCCCGACTACACTACCCAATAAACTCGCCCCTCGGAGCAATTTTTTTTTTTAAACTCTCG
The DNA here is from genome assembly GCF_040958095.1 of Procambarus clarkii. Lineage (NCBI taxonomy): Eukaryota > Metazoa > Arthropoda > Malacostraca > Decapoda > Cambaridae > Procambarus > Procambarus clarkii. Next base: position 13,270,890 of record NC_091158.1, read on the forward strand.
CCTTGGGATATGAGACAGAAAATTGTACTAGCCAAGTATTTAAAGTTATTTAGCCATTTACACTGATTTCACACAAATCCTTTATATGACACCCACAATAACTTTACTTTCATCATATTATGTTTAGGAGTTTTCTCTCAAACATACAAATTACACTTTAAACTTATCTACATAAATTCAGACAATTTTCTGCTAAATTAACTACATTATCTACCATACATAACATTTGCTTCAATTATCTATATCATATATTAATTAGGTTAACATTTTTTTTTAAATTCTTAACTTGACCCCATCCACACACATTAAACAACCCAAACCAGACATCACAAACCACTGGCAAGCAGTATACCTTAGGATAAAATAGTAAACCTACATTAATATTAATCCAATCACTCATTACACCATTAACTCCTACACATTCACTACTTCTTTCATAGATACTTTTCATATTACAGTATTAAACAAAATTTGATAAACTCTATATATACTTATTTCTTTCCAGAATCCCTCTTTATCATAGGCATTCTCAAAGTTCATAAAGGTAATACCTGCCTCCTAACACAAGCTGTCATACTGCAAGTCCCCGAGACACACTATCACATCCATCGTGAACGTTTGTTATTCTTCAATTTGCCCACTACACTTCACAGAATACTTCATCTATAACTTACACACAGTTTCATCATTATTTTTATACAGCAGTACAATCACAAATCCTTTTCCAATCATTTGACACAGTACCATTTTTTATGCCTTATGGCAAACTCTTCTTTTCATCATTTCAGTTTAATATTTTCTGAATATACTTTACCATATATATCTATAGTTTTACCATATTTCAATATCAGCAAAGACGAACTAAAAGTTTCCAAAGTTAACATTTAAAGTTCTGACTCATTGACACACTCGACCACAAACGTTGCAGATATCTCACGGTTCCACTCAACCACATCTAAAATGTTTATACTCTGCTTAATGTGAGATTTTTGGTTATTATTATAAATTTGTTGTTAAAATGTTTGCAAATGAATTTGCTCTAGTACTGGTATATATTGTCAACAGACTCATGTTAACCCTTTACTGCAGTACCATGTACATTTACTCAAACCTTTGTGCCTAAAATTCACATTCAAGATCTATATTTATACACCATACAGATCAATTATATCTTTCTCAGTACCTGTTCCAACTTTTTTTTACTGTGTAATGGTGCATATTTAATCTGAACGTTGAGAAAAGTGACAAATTTTTGTTATTTGACAACGAAATAAACATACTCGTTTCTTGATACAGTACTGTACAACAACTCAGTGAAGGTAGTGAGATGATAGGAAAAAGATAAACCAGCAGCATTTGATCAAGTGTTCACTCAGTGTGGTCAACAGTGTGATTAGAATAAGAGAAGCCAGTAAACCCAGAACATTTCCTCTATGATACCACTTCCATTCATGTTTATTTTCCTTCAAGTTTTATACAGTTTATTGTCTCTAAGTTATAGTTTCAACCTCTCATTTAGAATCTACTTACTGTATGTGATTAACAATCTTCTTCAACTTAGCTGATGCACATGTGCACAAAATTATAATAAGCTTATTACTGATCTTTCATTATACAATAGTCCAGGGCAGACCGAAACGTCGTCACCTTTATTTTCAGATTTGTGGGTTGGGTTATCTTGAGATGATTTCGGGGCTTAGTGTCCACGCGGCCCGGTCCTCAACCAGGCCTCCTTTTTGTTGCACCCCCCCCCCCCTCCAGGAAGCAGCCTGTAGCAGCTGACTAACTCGAGCATCAGGGTGAAAGAAACATTTTGTGCACCCATTTGTCTCCGCCTCCACCGGGAATCGAACCCGGAACCTCAGGACTACGAATCCGAAGCGCTGTCCACCCAGCTGTCAAGCACCCTGACATGGGTGTCTAATTTTCAGCCACATTATTTTGACTGTCTTGTCTGCTTATTATTGACTTTTTTGTTTTAACCCAAAGAGAATCTTTTTAAATTCTATTAAAATTTAAAATTTTAATTATAATGTTTAAATTTGATTTCCATTGCTTTCAATGTGCTTGTGAATCTAATGCAGGATGGTGAACAATAACAGTGTTAATGAAACAGATGACTGTTTGACAGGATCACAAACTGAAGTATTGGCTGCATCTATCAGTGGTAAAGACCTTGGGCAGGGCAGTGAAGCTTAAACCTTGGCCAGTGAAGCTGCACTGACAACTATATACCAAACACACTCACATGGCACAAATATAATTTTAAAATACATAAAATTGCAAGCAATTCAGAGTAATATATAAAGGTCAGCTGAAACCAATATTTTGACTTGATACCAATAATGTATAATAGCAAGCATAGGAGAATGGGGAACCCTTTTCCCACAACTTTTGAGATTTAAAATACATTTTTGCCTTTACAAAAATATTTATTTCCATTGCAGGCACAGAGCGCCTTTTTCACGTTTTATAGGTAACAGCATTGTTTACAAGAAAATAAAATCTTAACGAGTGATGAGGAAAAGTTTCTCAGACACACTGAGTAATGAGTTCACCTTTCCAGACACACGTCTTGTGATTATTAATAAATTATAATCATACATAAATGATTAATAGCATTCTCACAGACTCTCTAATATTTCTATGACTTGAAATAGATATATAACAACATTATACAATTATGAAAGATACATTAAAGTTTCTGAATAGTCTCGTGGACAAATTATTCAGCAAAAAGTCAACAAGACTTTTCTTGCATAATAAATTTTAACCTGCAAACCAAAATGTTTCAAGCTGAACTATGATTCCCTCTGAACCAAAATTAGAAATAGATATGTATGATCCTAGTGACATTTAACAGGACCCTTTTGGCACACGAGTAAATGATTCAAAGAGAAATTCACGAATTTCAAAAATCCAGTTACAGTTTTTTTAAAGCTTGTCTGGCAACTATTGCATGTGAGTGTCATGCAAGAACATATACGACATTTGAAAATCAAAGAAGCATTGCTTTAAACTGTACAAATATCAAGTGCATTTGTAAAAGTATATAAAAATTATATTACTAAATTATATAGTTATCATGGCATCCATAAATATTAACTAGACAGTATTAAATGAAATTAAAGATTTTACAAAACTCGAAAAACATATTTGTTTTAAGTTAAAATAAACAATAAACAAGCCGATTATATTTGTAACTTAGCAAGTTGTTGTTTACAAAATATAAGTGTGCCATTTTGTAGTAAAACAACTAATTTTTTTTTTAATTATCATTCAGAGGCATTTCTTTTTCCATCAGTAAACATAAATAATAAGCAGCAATAGTTCTACCGGAAACATTGTGGTCCTCAAGTGATAATATTTATGCCATTCAAGGCTATCCCTGCTTTTTAACTTTACAAAAGTCTGTATGAGGGCTGTGCCAATCATTAAACACGTGAACCTTGCATAACTATTGGCAAGTCTCAAATGACCTTTTAGATAATCATGTATGGAGCAAAAATGTAATGGAAGTCTACCACTGAACTTTTTGTAAGAAAGCAGCATGGCTAAGGATATGGTTATATAAAACTCTTAAGAGGAGGGTCTCATTGACTAACCCATTCTCAATAGCTTATAATCCCTCATAGTAAACTTTTTTAGAAATTTAGTTATACTTATATTTAAAATATAGATCATTTCAGCACATGCCTTTGTCAATAAGGCATGTAATAAAAGCATTCAGTCACTGTGGCTTCCAAACATGTGCCACAGTACGCACTTCCACACAATAATTCAAGCCCTCCCCCCCCCTTCCCCCAAAATGGTTATGATGAATGTGGTATGTTAATATTTATGGCTAAACTATAGTCTATTTTGTGACAGGTGAAAATGTAATTACTGCCAAGTGGAGAAATCAGTAGGTACAATAACTTACAATACTTTGTTGATTTTAGCATAAAGATCTATAAGCAAATAGGTAATCTGCAACTACTGCAGCATTTGGGAATACCATCATTATTACAAGTGATACATTTAGAAAATTAGCTCTGCGAAAAATATTGGCACCTAAATATATCACTATATTTTTCACAGATCACTGAACCAAAAAATAATTGACCCCTAGTTATTCAAAATTCAGTTAACTAGAATCTAACTAGTCAATGCATCAGACAATATTATATATGTATTTGTGTATAAACCATTTGATCTAATTCTGATGCAAAAATTTATGATTCTCATGAACTCGAAAAGAAGCAAGACTGATGTTGTGCCATCAGATCTCAATACTGACTTCATAATGGACGTCCAACTTCCTTGCAAGATCGTACTCCAAAGCATCTTGGGGCCTTGCCACACTTCATAACCTCTGAATACCAATGCAACCAAACCCTCCTCAACGAAGAGTCTGGTGCTAGCAGCATAGGACGAAAGTTGTAGTAACCTAACATACAGCCAATGTTATAGCGCTAAAGTGTCTCTTATTAGCTTCTTGAAGGTGGTTGTTGCCGATGGATTACTGGGAGCCGACACACTGTAGTTTACCTGTGGGGTATAAGTATGCATTTTAATATTTGTTGAAAAATAATTTCACAAACTGTAGACCATTGCAATTTGCAGGTTTGGTATTAACAGTTTTGGTTATTCGGACACTTCCACACATACTCCCATACACACCTGTAGATAACCTTGTATACACAGGCACTGTTGTGTTAGGTTGTCTTGATAGTAGTCTTGTATTGTTTGCAACCAAATTACTAGCATTATTTCATGGCATTAGGGCATGTATGTAAAAAATTGGATATAGCTGCACTTATTCATTTAGATAGTGCTCAAGGTCTACCCCCATCTCCATGGTTTTTAAATGATTCTAACAAATTCTCCCTCCAGAGGACTACATTGCCCAACAATGCTAGAGATCTTCCTTGCATCACTATAAACAAGCCTTGACAACTTTACACTAATATGTGACGCAATTCTCTAGATATCGCTTGGTAGCCTTAGACTGTTGAAATAAAAAAAAATTGAAAACTCCAAGATATTGGCATAAATGTGTATTTATTATGGTAATTATTTAAAATTATCTAATTGTTAACCAAACACCTCAAACCCATTTCCAACATTCATGTAATAGTGGAATATGCCTGAAAAAAAAAAGATACAATAACTTCACAGGAAAAACTAAATGTGCCACTTTCCATATTCAAGTGTATAACGGAGAACTTGCACTATTACATACTAGTAATTTATCCATAGCAACCCATGGTCACTTGATGGAGCGCCGCCCTGCTCCTTATTGTCCTAGTTGCATTGTCCCTCTTACGGTCGTGCATGTCCTTCTTGAATGTCCTGACTTCCAGGACGAGCGTGTGTCTTGCTTTCCAACCGCCCCTCGCGGTCACCTGTCCCTCGATAGAATTCTTGGTGACTCGGATACTTTTGATATCGTTCGCCTTATGCGTTTTTGTTCTCGTATTGGCATCCTTGGTGATATTTAGCGCCCTCTGATTATTTTGCGTATTTGATGGTGCTACATAGCCTTCCCGGTTTGGTGCCTTCTTTTGATAATTACTTACTTACTTATCCATAGCAGTATCTTGGGAGTATCCTCATCAGTTGTCAGACAAAAGATATATTATTCATTCCTTTCTTAAAAATTTTAATTACCACTCAAGAACCTGTTCACTATCACTACATTACCCCACAGTCACATTTTCACACACCTCATCCACAGCACCTTCTCTTGTCCTTACTTCAATCCTCAAAATCATCCCAATAGGATTTCTTCACCATCATCACAAGTTTCTTTAATGGGTCAAAAACTAACAGATTTTGGTTATGACATGAAATCATACCCTAATAATCTCAACTAGCCCATGAATTGGGCTTGGTCTCTTGGCCTTCCAATTATTATTATTATTTTTTTTTTTTTTTTACTAAATCATCGTAAGATACAAGAATACTATACTACTGATGCATATGGAAGTTTTAATATAACTGACCTTGAAGAGGAAAGGTTGGACATCTGGGAAAGATGTGTCATATATAAAATCAATTTCTGCCTGATTTGGAGGAGAGGGAATGTAGTCATGCCGATTCAATGTGTCAGTTATGTGTAACAGTCTTTCTCCAAGTGATTCTCCAACTTTTTCACGCCAGATTTGCCGCTCTGTGGAAATAATTTGGAGTAAATAATCATATTTTATAAAGTAAATACAAATAATTTATGAAAATATGAAGATAAATGATGCACAGTACAGTAACAAATTTTTTTTATAGAATTAATACAGTATTTTACTCACAAACATGCGGCACTGGTTCCTACTGTTTAAAACGAAAATAAACACAAGCGCATTGTAAGCTCCTGCAGGTTTAATAAATCACCATTCTAATATCTTTTACAAGGTGCCATTTCAGAGTTTTGCCATTTACCCACTAAGAAAATTATCATTTAAAATTTCACTTATATCTCAACTAAGTTTGATATACTGCATTGTACATTTCATAATTATTTCATGTGCATGAAGTTGACAGTGTACATGGCAACAGCCTTAATACATGAATCCAATAGAGGAGCAAGTTTTGGGATACCCACCCGTGCCCGACACAATTCCGTCTGCTGCAGATCACTTCATTGTTTGCTGAATGCAGTTAGGGTTCATATACAATTCTATCAGTATTGAGTCAACTTTCATTCTTTCTACACATTCTTGTTTCTCAGTGCAAGTGAGAGGGAACAACTTTATGGAATGGATGATCAAGCATAAGGGATTCTTAGAAAGACCCTTGAACTTCACATTCAGAAAGACCCTTGAACTTCACATTCAGAAAGACCCTTGAACTTCACATTCAGAAAGATCCTTGAACTTCACATTCAGTCACATTTTGGCACATATAGGTAGATGAAATATCTGGTGAAGGAGAAATTTTGATTTACTGAATAATTTTATCTATTACACAGAGAAGCAACACTAATGTGATATATATCAATGAAAAAATCAACTGGAGCTCTTAAGTGACTTGTCTTGACTTAGGTGGCAGTCCGTTGGTCGTGGGTTCGAGTCACCTAAGAGCTCGAGTTGATTTTCTAAATGTTATCTATGTTACATTGGCAATCTATGTTATCTATCTTGGCAATAATTATTTTCTCAGTCTCCTGACCCAAAGTCATCACACAGTGAAAAAAAAAAGCAGACATGGGCTTGGATGAACAATAGAAAGAAAAGGGGGGGAAGGAGGACGGGAGCTGTGGTCAGTGATGGGAGGGAACAAATGAGACAGGGGCCTGAATTGAAGGATGGGATCTTGGCAGGGTGAAGTGAATGAGTGCATAATGCAAGTCTTATGATGGCATAAGGTATATATATATAATACTCAAGAAAAATGTGTTGGCCAAATGATAGTCTGGTGGCTTTTCTATTTTGACATCTCCAGGGCAAGTCCCTAAAGGTCTTGAAACTGGGATACCTAGATAGATATGAAATTAATCACCTGGTAGTTAAAACATTTGTTTAATTTTTGGGATGTTCTATTAGACATAAAAATACTAAATTTCCAGTAGTACTGGTGCCAGATATATTATACTCCTAAGTGATGCTATACCGCACATCTAAGCATGATAAGAGTGTGCATACCAGAGGTATTGGTAGACCACGTATTGCCGTATAAAGAGTGGTGGAGTTTATTGGCAGCAAAATGTGACTAGAAACAGCACCTGACTGTGTGCTTCTCCATACCACATTTTAAATGTGGCCACATAATATCAAGTTATGGCTTGAGTGGAAAAATAAGATAACCGCTAAGCATTAATGATGTGAGGATTTTCCAAGACAGTGAAATAATCATGGGTTATGGTGACAAAATCACATGAACGAAAACAACAGAAGGTTAAGGTTCAAACATTAAACAACACACATACCAATAAATGAAGTTTATCAATTGAAAACTTTAATGTACTGTACTAATTCAGCACCTTCCAAACTTATAATTACTGTAATATATTTATAAACTACCTTTACAGTATAGCTATATAATATACTTAATGGGTTAACCTAGCTAATACCTATCAAAAATTTATGAACGTATATGCATTCCTATAAGTACAGTATTTAATAATTTTACGAAGCTATTGGCTTATGTGAACAATGTACTTTTCTTACCATGTTCATTGCTTAAAGAGACTACATTCACCCTTAATGTCCACACTTCCCAGGGAATACTTTCTGATGCAAACGGCCATCTTCCACGTTTTCGTTGGTAAAATTCTAAGGCAACCTGTAAAATTTTAACATTCTGACAATGCAGTTTAAAAAATTACACAAACTAGATACCTTCTCTTATGAAGTACCATCAGCTCCATGCCACAGTATATGAAATAATACAAAAATAAATATCTAAATATTTCTATATCATTAAGAGTTCATTCTGTACAAGAACATACAATTAATAATGCAAGTCAAGCTTTTACGCACCTTACATAGGATTAAACATAACAAGATACTGTATTGATCAATCCCTGAGGGCGATCAAAGAGGTATCCCTGTCCCGTTTCCCCAGTTATATATCTGTTGTAAGATATAAGCAGCTTCATAAATTGCCTTAAATGCAGCATCAAAAGCATGACTAAGATTAATGCAATATCTTGCCTACATAAGCACTACCTTCGCTAAAATACACCACTAGAACATCTTGGAACTGGATACATTATGGGTTTCTTAATGCTGCTCTAATAAAATGAGGCAGACAAGGTAGTGCTGGTTGATGCCCGGGCTGTCATTGTTTATGCAGCATATCCTTTTGAGCTGTCACAATGTCACATAAATGAAGTACAAAATATATTAACTCCTATGAATACAGTGTTATATATATATTCCTAAATATATAACACTATACAATTCATTTCAAATTGTGTCAACAGAACAGTCTCCAACAAGTGTATTTGGTTCATTTAAAAGCCAAACTACAAAAGCTGCACAATATTCATGCACCAAGTTCTCTACAAGTGCTAAATCAACATTTGCTTTTAATTAAAAGCACTTTTTGATCATAGGAACTTATGATCTGCTATTTTCAGCTCATTAACCTAAACAGGTATCTCACTAATTTGATATCAATATGTGATAATGTTTAATGTTGTATTCATCATGATGCTCATATTCAAAACTGTGAGTAGTACAATGATTAAGAATTTGATTTAAAGAACTTACACCCAGTAGCAATTGTATATCAGAGATTCTGTACTCCAAGGACATTACTGTAAGTAAGTGTGC
>NC_091158.1:13280643-13318143 GCF_040958095.1 Procambarus clarkii
TTGTCTTACTATTGACATATAAATAATTAATGTTTATTTACTTATCAAGATGTTTTGAACAATTTTCTTTAGGCATTTATTTGTTTCAACATGGTTGCACATTTATTGGAATCCTGTACATGGGTGAACCTAACTGACAGTTGGGTCAGATCCCAATATGGTGCAGATCAGACCAAATACAATATTATATATATAGGCTGCTGCATGTAAGTTTTAAAAAATTATAACTTGCATGATAATTATACAGTATAATACTATACTCATGATATATCTTCTCAGTATAATATTTTATAAGAAAAATATAATTCATAACTACAATATTTGCAGCAGATGCAGGCAGTGTGACTGATATTTCAATTTCACCTAAAATACCATTCGAGTTAAAGTCTTCAGACGAGAAGTTTTTAATGCTGGCTGCTGCTTATACATCTTTGAAGCTGTCTGATTTAGATGTTTGTCATCATAAGGTAGGCAGCTCTTTAAATTGGTTGTAACTGCATATACAGTAAATAAAAACTATAAAAAATTAAAGATGTAGAAGTCTTGCATGGTACATCTTAATTTTTTTAAATTTTAGACTAGTTGGCAATTCATGTTCCATTGTTTTTTATAGATTTTTTCAGTACATTTTATGAAGTTCTATAGAAACTAAATTTTAATGTCTTGCTGATGCTTGTTATTCAATGCATTTTCTTGTATAGATGTTATTGTCATGGTGCCACCTCTTCTGGAGGAAAATCAGTGTCCTCAAATGTACTGTTTAAGAGCTTTGGCCAGTGCTCCAATGAGTACCCACTTCATTGACAAGTGCAGAATGACTAGCTAGTAAACTCTGCTCGTGTTCGACTCCAGCCCAAGTCGAAGGCAACAGTGAGATAATTATTACAAGAAAATAATTCTGCACTCTTTGCTTTATTCTCTCGGTACTTTGTTTTACTACAACTAGATCACCCTGGTTATAACAAATCCCAAATTCACAAGTGCCTGCATAGCCAGGGTCTGAAAGCATTTGAGCCACAGCCAGTGGAGGAGACTAGGAGACAGGCTGCCACGGTGACTTCACAGCAGGGTTAACTAGTGGTACTGAAGGAAGAACGGCATCCATACTCTACTCGGGGTGAGACTCAAAGTTGTCTAGTACCAATAACTCTGCTCTTTGAAGAGGATGTGGATGCTGCCAGGAATATGAGTTGGTGTCAGGAGACACCAGTACCTATACCTTTCAAGTTGTGCGCACATGCCGAGTTTAAGACCTACAACAGACTAGATCCTAAGGTACAGCCAAGGTAGCAGACCTCCTATGAGTAGAGGAACCACACTAAAGGCCATGCCAAGTGACTAAAAGAGGGTGGCTCCAAGGGCCTGACAGCCATCGTAAAGCGTAAAGCATGTTCTATAGTTTTGTTGGACCATATGGGTATGGGGCTCATAGTAAAATCCTCAGTCATAAACATTTTGATAGAAGTTCAAACTCCATGCATGGGTTGCCTTGTACATGCTTAATTCCATACCTTGCACAAAAAATAAGAAACTGACTACCTTGCCTTGGTTTGAACTAAAAAAAAAATTAAAAAAAGCAAAAATAAAGGTTGCATATTAATGATCTTGTAATGACTTTTAGGTTGTTATCGGACTACCACTCGACTTGTTTCCGAGTTATCTGAAGAAGACCTATCAAAAGTAGCTTTTAACCTACTCAATTGTCAGTCGGTTGCAGAAGGTCGACCAATTTTTCCATGTACGAATGACATGGTGAGTATTGAATTAACATTTTGGTGTTAACTTTGTCTGTCTACCAGCATAATATTTTCTCAACTATGTGCTTTATCAAATACACAAGATTAACAAAAATTTCACTGCAGAGTAAATATGCTTCACTAAGGCAATCCTTATAATTTTACATACTATTATTGTATATCCTGTAATTCCTGAATGCTTCTATTGTTTAGTTACCACAAATGTTATTTGAATGATTTTCACCATTATCCTCAAATGCAATATTTCTCCGTGAGGACTCGAGTGTGTTTGGATGGGGAAGACTGTTTGGGTTGGGGTAGATTACTGCTATACATCTAAAGTCATCCATTCTGCTTTCCACAGACTAACTAATGGTAGGGCTGAAAATCAGTAACAGAAGGTTTTGGTTGAGAGAAGTATATTTGACTGTTTTTGTGGGGGAGGAGTAAAGGTTAGCAAGATAATAGCAAGATGAGTGAATATGGTGTGTGGGGCAAAGCAAGAGATACAGTAAGGGACACAAATGGATGGAAAGAATGTGCAAGAAACTTGTGTATTTAACTACTGACAATTCACAATGAACACTGATAACCTGGTGTAGTGAAGAGATGAATTACCATTGTGAATGATTACTAGAATGTGATGGTTCTTATTTTTCCATGCTATGTATTGATTGGCTAAATGATGCTTTTAATTTTGTTCTATTACTTAATATACTTAATCTTTATATTGCATTATTCCCTTTTTTTTTTCTGAAGGTAGGAAAAGGGGTGGTGGTGATATGCAGTCCGTATATATTGTATGTTAAACATATGGTATTGTGCTTTTGAATAATTATTTATAATGTACAATGCACATTTATATTGCAGACACTTGCAGAATGTACAAAGGATATGGATCCCAATACGTGGAATGCTTATCACATTATTTCTAATCGCGCGAGAGCCGTTTGTTATGCATCACGTCAAGAACAGTTTGGGGCAAAGACACAGATGGCTGTGAATATGTTAATGCATACTGCTGAAGAACAAATAAAAACAATGGATGGTTTGCAGGTTAGTTATGACAGCATATTACTGTCCAGCTACAATGTTTTAGAAATATAAATTTTCTACCCATTATCTGATGGTATTCTTTTAAAAAATACTTACGTTGAATTCATGCATATCAACATACTGCTAATCTCCTCTTAAGCTTATAATTTTGCCTTAGTTGCTTCGACTCTAACTTGAGATTTATGACTACTGTAATAATAGTTATCTTCTTGTATAACTTTATTGGAGATTTGTGGAATGATGAATTATCTATTTTGGTTAATAGACAACTCGGTTGCCATACTGCTTTGTACAGTGCTTATTTTAAAAAAGATGATTGATCACACTCCTGGCCAAGCTTTGTTTCACAATAAGCCAATTGGGTGTAGGTATTCTTAATGGTTTCCTTGGTTAAGGCTGGGAATAGTCTCATCCTGGGAATGTAGATAGGGAAGTCACTGCAATGTTGCCAATTTCCACTGACCATATGTGGGTGTTCTGAAATATTAACCTTCTCACCAATGCCAGAGGCATAAAACCACAGCTTCTATCTCCTTATGACAGCTACCTCGCTTGAATCTTCTCTGCTCATAATACTTGACTGGCCCAAGGCCAGGCTTGGGGAGTAGAACTTCCAGAAACCCATCAAGCAGTTAATTATGTCCTCGACTAATCTTCCAATGGGTACACAAAGGCCATTGCATAAAAATCACTCGCAGCAGCTTAACCTTTACAAGGATACCAAATACACTTGATCTACCCACATTATATTATAGATACCAGGACATTATGCACTCATGGTGCATAATGGACACTGAGCTCGACATGCCACATGGGAAATCACTTCATCACTCCTTAACTATGCAGAACTATGCAGGCTTTCCAACCCTGTGGGCGTGAGAAATGCCATAAAGAGGACTGTTTAGTGTCATTTTATTCCTTCATGTGTATTTACAGACACATGTAATTTAATTATGCTTCTGCCTACTACACACAGGACTGACCACCTCTTAAGTGCCACAGAGGTGTTTGGGTGCATTGATTTTTTAGTAATTATAACTTTTTTTTCCTTGAGGGTTAAATGTTATGAATAGGAATGGCCACTTTAGTTTGCCTTTATGAAAACTTGACTATATTTCAGGAGGGTCAAGAAGCTCTTGGGAAAGCAACCTCAAAAACTTTGGAGACTCTTAGTGATGGACATGAGCACCTCAAACAGCAGCAGCAACAGCTGTCAACAGCCCACCAAGCAATTCACAGCTTTGTTTCATCTAATCTTCGAGAATTGTCTAGAGAGAAGAAACTTATTGCATCAGGACAGAAGGAGCTTGCTCACATTACAGAGGCCATTAAACGAAAACTGGGTAAATAATAATGGGCCGTTGTTGTGAAATGATGAGTTTTTCCATTGTGCATAAAATGGGAAATAGGAAGTTAAAAATTTGGAAATGCTAAATGTATGGTTTTTATATTACGGGACACAGTGTTTTAACAAGCTCAGTACTGTACCACAGTGAAATGGTTTTTCTACACATTACAACTTTTTACTAATTGCAGTTCATGTGTGCCAAGATGCTTTGTGACATTATCTTGAGATTGATTTGTGATGAAAACTTGAGTAAGCATCTTCTCTTGATGTCTGTATTTGCTTGCATCACACATTCACTCCCTTTATTCTTGCAAGTTGAAACACACACATTTGTGTTTACTCGGGCATACCTGATTTCTGGCACTTTTCAGTCTGCTTCCTCATTATAAATATCTATTTAAGGACTTGTTTATTTACATGATTACATACTTCTTGGTAGTAGCATACTTTCCAAAACAGTGTTTTCAAATTTGAAAGAAATTAACAATATAGCATAGGAATGAAATGTTAATCAGCAACATCAACAGTGTTTGTATGAGAAGGTAAGGAAAGTATTAATTTTTCAAAAAAACATTTTAGCAATTTGGTAAAGAATTAAGTGCAGTATTGAGACTGGTGGAAATTCCAATATGAATGTCAAATCAAAATGTATTCAGCAAAAAAAAAAAAAAAAATTAGGTGGCAGGAGTCCTTAGAGAGTCAAGTGTGTCCAACTGATGGAAGAAAAGCATGTGCAAGATTGGTTTTGCTGATAAGAATGCAAGATAAAATTGCAAATAAATAACCATGAAGAGTTTGTCTAGTGCAGAAGCTACAGGTACTTAAAAGGTATATGCAGAAATTAGTAAAGTAATGGTAAACATGGAACAGGATGTGTGAAAAGTTTTCCAGAAAGCATAAGCATTTGTTGTGCCAGATTGGAGAGCAGCTGTGGTTACCCCTATTTTAACATAGACGTATAAACAATTGATGGTAAGAATTGTAGTGACCTCCCAAAAGTTTGAGAATAACAATATGGTCAATTTAAATTAATAGACCATGTTATTGTTATTTCATTAATACAATGAAAGTAACATTATCATAGTCTTTGGTAAGACATGCTTCTGGGATGATGCTGGTTCAATCCCACCATTCCATTCCAGAGATTTTTTTCCCATAATGAGTAAAGTTTGTGGTAGAATAATGAGTCAGATTATACAACTGGGGAGTTAGTGATGAACAAAATGAATTCTATACCAAGAGGTTCCAATGCTGTTTCCATTGAGACAGTTAGTGATAAAGCATTCGGAAGATTAGAAGTGTGTGTGTATGGAAAATAAGGAGCTTGTAGACTGCTATTAAATATTAGGAAGTGTTTTTTTTTTTTTTTTTTTTTTTTTTTTTTGGGGGGGGGGGGGGGGCAAAAGTATAGGATTTACAAAGTAATGGTGTGATGTGTACGATGTGTACTCGGTTTGATGTTATCCTATGGTTTCAGGTTGGCAATACATGTATAGTTTCAAAATACAGTACAGGCAGCCCTTGTTATGCATTAGTTCAAATAATGTAAATACCAACATTCAATTAAATTTGTCAAAATTAAACACCTCAATGCATTCTATATTTCCTGCTGAAAAGTACATGCATAAAGTATACTTGGGTAGGAGTTGCTTCCACTAATCTCTAAATACAAGTGAACTATTGAAGTTTAGGAAACATGACAATTTTTTCCATAGTAAGGACTTCACACAGATTGAGGACTACCTTTACAATATGTAGAAGACTACGAGAGGGGGAAATACATTTATCTTTTAATTCGCAGAGTCGTTGACTTTGTCTTCAGACCTCTTGCATCTTCCAAGTTAATAATGTTGGATTTTAAAGTGTAAGAGTGCAAGTAATCTTTCTCTAAAGTTTGATAGTAGTGATGAGGGATTAGTGCTTTATATTTGTGACTGATGGTTTTGACTGGTTGCTGGCTCGTGTTCAGCAAGACTTTTCATCCTATTTAGGCATGGTAAAGATTAAATCTTTTTATTTTTATTTACACTACAGTTGACTCCTTACTTTAAAGTACTGTACTTCAGTAAGCATTCCTGGAGATAATTTTTTTGACTGCATTGCTTGCTTAATTTGTTTTATTTGTCATATTTTGTTTGCAGATGAAGCTCAACAGCAGTTGATGTTACAGGAGAACAGTCAGAGAGAGGTTCATGGCACTATTCTTAATGATCTTTCAAAGATACAAGATAATGCTCTTGAAGTCTGGCAGAAATTAGGTGAGTTTTATTAATTTTTGGAATGAATAGTACATTTATCTAATTACCTAAATACTTATTTTTCAGTGATACCACAAAAATACTGGTTGTATGTGTAAATTCTTCACAGTAGTACCAATTGGAAGTCTTCAATATTTTCTTTATACTTGCAGCCCCCTTCCAGATTTTCACTCGCACATTTTTCCACCTAGGGCAAGTGAGTAGTGAATAATCCATCCGTTTCAGCCTTTGGCCCTGAGCAGATTCCATAATCTGTTCAACCCCAAACAGCTTGGACACTTGAATGATAGACAAATCTTTTACTGCTTGAATGGATGCAAAATGTGTGAATGAATAATTGGGCCATGGGTTTATGGTAGTGGAGTTCCCAGTTTGACGTTCCCCCATAGTGCTACTTTTATGTCTACACTGCCATGTTGGTGACTTTGGCTGACCCACACTACCCAAGCAGCAGTACTATAATCTCTTGCCCAGTGTAGATATGCTGTGCATTCTGTGCACTGTTTCAGCCATTTAGTGTGAAATACCTTTGATATTGGCCAATGAGAGGAAGTGTTGAGATGCTCTAGAGCCTAAGAAGAGGGATCTCCATTTCCTCGGAAACAAAGGTAGAGATAATCGAGCACTGAGAGGGGTGAAACAAGGAAAAGCTAACACTGGATTAAGGACCAGAATCTTTGAAATTCCATCATTATACCTGAAAAATTCTTATTAACATGTTCATAGTCTGTGCTAGACTAGTACCGAAGTATGCAGCACCACTGTGGAAGCTTCACCTAGTGAAACAAAGATCATCATAAAGGTTCAAAGATAAGTCACTAAACTTGTGCCAGAAATGAGACCTGCTTTAAGAAAAATTAAGAGCAAGCCTAAAAGAACTGAGCCTACAAACCTGGGCCCAGATTCACGAAGCAGTTATGCAAACACTTATGAACCTGTACATCTTTTCTCCATCTTTGGTATCTTTGTTTACAATTATTAAACAGTTAATGAACTCTAAAGCACCAGGAGGCTGTTTATAACAATAACAGTCGACTGAGAATTTTTCATGCTTGTAAACTGTTTAACAAATGTAACCAAAGTTGTCAAAGATTGAGGAAAGATGTACACGTTTGTAAGTACTGTACTTGTATAACAGTTTTGTGAACTTGGACCCTGAATGAAATGGGTCCAGAGGGGACGTAGTTGTAATACACAGGATAGAGAAATGGACGAGGACAGGAAATTCCAGATAAAAAGTGGGGCTAGCTGTTGCATGTGGAAACTGGAAATACAAATATACCACCGGTATGTGGGGAAATTTCTTTGGTGTAAGAGTAACATGCAAAATACTGCTGTAAGAGATAGTTCAGGCTATTGTAATCCTCAGCTTTCAAAATATTTAAAATAGTCAAAAGATGACAAGTCCACTACGGACTTGCCATAGCTCGTGGTACTTGGAAATTTTGTTCAGAGTAGCTGAATTTAAAAAAAATACAGTCAAAGGAAATTAATGGATTGCACTACATGCGCAAAAGTGAAGCTACTGCCACAGAGCTAATCCTCCTTCCTTGCAAGCACATTTTTAAGAATAACAAACTTGTTTAACATTCTTTTCCAAGCATTGCTAGTACCCAGGATTTGAATAAAATTTGATGCATTGACACCTTGAATGCATGATCATCGTATTGATGCAATGTAACAAGTGCCCTTTGGTGGAGCAAACTTTACTAAAATTCGGTGCTGAAAAGCACGCTAACAAACTTTACAAAATATTAAATGTTTTTTTTTTATCAAACATTGTGCATAAGTGTGTTCTATTATTTAACAATAAGCTTCTGGTACAAATCGGTCTGGTCAAACAGAAATCCAATGTACTGAATACACCCAACATGTCGCTCGGCTGTCATCATTCATCTTTGCAAAAAGGCAGGATAGTGTAGGAACTTGAATTTAAACTTGTTAGTTTGCTTTTTCTGAGTTTATTTAGCATTTTTAAATTTTTCATTTGCTTTCAATCCTCAGATGCAAGTACTCAAAAAATTCTGTCGGCGCATGAGGAGACTGTTCAACAGTACGGTCGACTTACACAGGATTTACAACGAATGAACGAGACTGTGCATCATTTAATGGATGTACTGCATGCCACCAGACGTGGGGTGGAAGACAAGTTATCTTGGATAAGCTCTCTTGTTGGTGGCACTGACAACACTATTCAGAAGGTGTACAGCTGTGTGCTCCATGCTGGCTTCTTCTTCTTGGCAATGTTGGCCTACAGCTTTCTCCAGGTGAGCTGTTGCATCTTGAAGTTTAGACATTAAAACGCCCCTCGCGATCGCCTGTCCCTCAATAGAATTCTTGGTGACTCGGATACTTTTGATATCGTTCGCCTTATGCGTTTTTGTTCTCATATTGGCATCCTTGGTGATATTTAGCGCCCTCTGATTATTCCGCACATTTGATGGTGCTACATAGCCTTCCCGGTTTGGTGCCTTCTTTTGATAATTACTTACTTACTTAGACATTAGAATACTCATTTGCATTATTTTCATTTGGGTCTAGAAAGCTTAAATTTTATTCACTGAATGTGCTAGAGCTGCCCTTCTTGAAATACCTGTACACCCATTTAAATTTAAAATACATACTCGCATTTACATTTATTTGATGATGTTAATGTTCAGACAGTGTTGACTTTTATTATCAAAATATACCTGGTAAATTGATTTGAAGCACTGGATTTATTTACTTCAGATTTACATGAGGATTTGGAAATTGATCTTGTTAAAAAAAATTGTTGAGTAGGGAAGCTAATGGACCTGGCTTCAAAAAGTTTGACTAATTTTCATTTACAATGAATAATTTTGCTCAGTCAAAGTTAAATATTGCATATCTCATTAAATACTAGTTTTATCATACTAATAGTTCTATACAAAATCTTGAATAAAAGGAATGTGTTTTTAAACATGTTTAATTTTTTCATATGGGTGGTTTTCAGTCTCAAGTTTGACAGTTTCCATTTCGTTATGGCTTTACACACTTTACAAACTAAGGTTTAGGGTTTGGGGAGTGAGAGACTGTTAATATAGGAGAAACTGTATTCAGGTCTTAACCTTTAGACTGCACGATACATAAATATATGATTTTACAAAAAATTGTTTAACATAAGTTTTTAAAACTTGCACAAACACTTTCATTTTTTTTTTTCCATAATCAACTGGGCAAATGCTCCAACTTTGTCTAAATGATCATAGCATAACTTGAAAAACAAGTCAAAATTATTTTTTAAATTGAATATTGGAAACTTTAGATTTTCAATGCGGAATAAAGGTACGTTTATTTTTCAGTGGAAGTGAAATAAACTGTCAAAGATATTACATTCAGCTTTATGAAGAAATGCTTTTATTTTGAGTGGGCTTCCACTAAGTATTTTTTTTTATTAAGGGCAACTTTGAATGTGAATAAAATTCTGTTGGTGCAATTGGCAATTTGTTTAGAGTAAGGCTTAAAGTGAAGGGTTTAAAATTTTTTGAAGTGCATCAAAAACGTACCCTGAAGTTTGAAAATAGGTGCGTCTTATAATTGTGAAAATATTAAGAGGATATTCCTTTGTACAATAAGGTACTGTACTTTATATTATTTTAATGATGGGCTAATACTGTATAATATAGGCAATTCTTCTGTGCTTTAACTAAACAAAATTCATTAGTTGGAGAATCTGACAAGTTTGCATTTAATCCCAAATTGTGCAGTTTGATTTCCTTTATTTGTACAATTGAAGCAGTCATTGTTTACCAGGTTCCGTTCATGACACGCATGGCTCTTGTGGTGCTGGTGCCACTCAATGCTTTTGCGGAAGTGAAACACGACACCAGTCTTCATTTTTCTACCCTCGCTACCATTTTGGCTCTGTGTATATTAGGCAAGTACTAGTTAATTTATTAATTTACTCTTGTATCAAGTGTTCACTGATCTTTCTCAAATAAATTTTCATCAATCTTGCTTTACTTATTTGAATGTATAAAAAGAATACTTTGCTATAATTAAGTTGGAAGTGGTTACTTAAAAATAACCAGTCTAGTTGATTATTTCTCCCAGAAAAAAATTGAGTAAAGTGAGAGGTGGTTACAGATATTTAGAAAGACAAAAATCACTTGTCCAGTAGTTATATCATCCAGACCATAGCATCATAAATAAGCAAGCACCTCGGTGAATATCTTAACCGCTCATTCTGGCTCCTACCACATCATTATGTTCATCTAAAGTATAGAGCATTGCATAGGAACACAGGCGTTTATTGCTCTGTTTAGGACCCATTCGGCAGTTTGCTGCTCCTATGTTTTACTGGTGGCTCATTCTGTTTATCCAACAGGTCAACCCCCTGGTAGTGTAAGGCAAGATCTGTCGTAGTTACTGGCTTTAGCCTTTCCTCATTTGCTATGTTGACATGGTTAGATTGTCAAATATTCATGCTTTGATAAGCAGGCTTTTTCCTCTTGCCTGTGATCAGGGGAGCTGATGGCCAGCTCCCCTCAACAGCCCCTCCCCAACAGCGTCATATGCCTTGCGATTGGTATTAGGTTTTTAATCTTTGCTTTGGCTTGGTGGTGGTAGGCATTATGGGACAGCGCTACCATGATTGGTGGAACAATTGTCATCTGGTGCCTCCTGACTGTGCCATGGCTAGCTTTGGCCTCCCTGCAGTATGCAGTGCTATATAGCACCGTATTGGATAATAATCCAGATAATCAATCGGCATGCCTTTGATAATTAGGTATAATTGTTATTTATCTGTAATAAGTGTATGAAAGAAAGGAAGTGCTTATTTATAGCCGATGGTTAGAATATGCCTTGTGAGGAAGGTTAAAGAATGACTAGATATTGCAAATATTCATATATATATACTGCAGTTTCCTATTGTTGGGTACTGGAAGCCTTCTAGGCTTATTGAGGTTCCATTGTATAGGCAACAACTATTTTCCCAGGAAGTGACCTAGACTGCTAGGTAAAAGGTATTTGATGCAAGGACATGTGCACTTGAGGTTTCTTTAAATTTGTAACACAATTAATTTTACGTCAATGAAGTATTTGCCAATATTTAATGTGTTGTACTATTTTTCAGTGAATTTGACCTTTTCATTCCTTTGGGGTATTTATCGTTGGCAAAGGAAGGAAAGGCACATTGCAAGTGCAGGAATCCTTCCACCAGTGACGTATCAGCTCTCGTCTACAATTTCTTCTCCACAGTTCCAACAGTTACATGGTACAGGAGTTGAGATAACATCACCTGCAGAAGAGCAGCCTGATATGAGGTACAGTACTTAGTTTTAGGGTACATTTCCCATTGCAGCATAGTAATGCAACCCTTCGTCTTAACATGACCAACTCGGAATATTAATTAAGGTAACCGTACTAATACAACCTACTATGAAAATTAAAATAAAATATCTCGAGTTTTCTGTACCTCTAACTTGATAGGTTAGGTGGGTTGCTCGGGGTTATGTTTCTGGTTAGGTTAGGAGGTTGGAATTTTATGGAGTGGCAAATAGAGAGAACTGTCAGTGGTGAAGCTTTATTGCATTACTGAATGATCACTTGAGCATTCAGATGAGACTAAAACTTCCCATCCATCTCAAAATGACCAAAAATCACAAACACGCTTTTAAGTGTGGGGGCATTAGCTTATCATGGGACCAACTAATGTATCGAGGGATAATCCAGAGGTCACCTTGGTCAACCAGTTATCAAAGATTTTTTTTTTTGTATATAAAGTGATAGACTGATCATGTGTGCATATTTCCATATTCTTATTTTTGTTGAAAAATGAAGAATGTTGAAATGTTCATAAACAATAGTATACTTATTCAGCACCATCTCGCACAATCTATCAAAATGCATTTTGGTTTACGTCTGTACACTAGCAAATTTATTTGGAAACATTAATTACATATGATAATATTCATATGTATGATTAACTGTATAGTGTTATTTATTTCTGGAGTTCTTATATTTTATATAAGAACATTCTTAGTTGTTATATTTTAGTTCTGGAGCTCTGTACAGTGTTATTACTTTGATAAATATAATTATTTTCTCTGGCAAGTACTGTTTAATGAAATCTAAATTTGGTAAATCCTCTTGCATTTCATTTCTGTTCGATTAAAAAAAATTTATTTACATTTTGTTAACTATACATGAGCAGTCTATATATAAAATGCATTCATTACTCTAAAAATTAATTTATCCATTTACTGCTCGGTCACGATGATACCAAACTACAGTATTGTGATTATATTGCAATGTCTTGACATATTTACAAAAAAATCTTGATGAAAAAAATTCATATGTAACATGGTGTATATTTGTTAGCAGTGGAAATAGCAAGAATCCCATTTAAACTTTTCATCATATTCTTATCCGTGACAAAACAGTGCTAGTGGTTCTTCATTCTGCCTTGGCAACAATATTGTGAAAGTGGATGACACAAAGGAAGACCCTACCGATGACTACTCCAGTGATGATGAGCTGCCGCCCCCTATATCATCAGCAAGAAGCCCCTTTTTCCGTAGAAGGTAAATTTTAAAATGGTAATAGTGACCTTTTTGTTGCCAAAGATAGATAAATTGACTTTAGAACTGGTTAACTAAATTGTCAGGGTCATGCAAAACGGAACAGAACAGTACAGTGTGTGTGAGGAAGAGTGGGTGTGTGTTGTGTGATTGTGAGTGAGTGAGTGAGTGAGAGAGACTCTTGTTGTTAACTCGATTATGTTGACCGTCCAGCTGAACCAGTCTACGAGTGCAGCTTAGAAGTAATGTATGATAGTCTGGTATGTTAGTGGTAGGCTTTTGAATATTCCTCAGAAAACAGTAATTTTTATGGTTACAGCTCTGAGCAACACACTGTAGCACCGCGATAATTTTCTGGAACTTATTAACTTTGTTTACTAATGTTCGTATCTTGTTGAGGATTTAAATTTGCCATTTAAATGCTATTATCAACTTGTATTAATGTGTTTCAGGATCATAGGAAGGAAAGTGGAACAAACTAGCTCTTCAAATAATTCACACGATTATGAGATTGTGGAAACTAAGGTTGCCGACCTTAAGAGCAGTACGTCTGATCCTGCAAGCGGTCCTGAGTCACCAGACAAGGAAAAGGCATGTTTGGATTTCTTTCCCATTTCTCGGTGGTTTTTATATTATGATTTCCATTTTGAGAACATACCGAATAATATTTTTGAATAAAAGCTGAAATGCTGTACTTAAGCAAACTACTGTACTGGTATATTAAAAACTAAATTTCGTGACAAGTCGACATACATACAGGTAATTTTTTTTTTTTAACTTGTCATAAAGCTGGAATATTTTAGTTTTATCTGATGGTTGTAGCACCATCATAAATAATAATCTTTTTGACAACAGGCAGTTGCAAGTGTACGACGCCATTTGCTTAATCAACTGAACGGCTCCGTGTCATCAGTGATGCGTCACAACCTCTCTCTAGATAGCAGAAGTCTGACAAGCAGCAGCCCAATTAAAGAAGTTCGAACACCTCGCAGGTATGGTGTAAATTAATATAGTTGTAGTAAAATTTGAGCAAACAAATTTTGTTTCTTAGTCTTTGGTTCACCAACTTACTCCTCTCCATTCCCCCTTTCAACTTCCTTGACAAGGTTAACCCACAAATCCCCAGTGGTGACTACTTTATCACCTGGAGCTGCTCTATCTTTAGTTATTACAAATCTGGCCTTAAACCCCCCCCCCATCCATCCTTAATGAGGGGGGGGGGGTACCACAGTGCGGTAATCGCAGTCGTTCCCTTAAATACTGCTACGTACCGTGATATGTTTGGCCCTCCCCCCCAATTAATTTGATGTCACAATGACCACATCCACCTTGATTTACACATACATCAACATGTTGACTTCCCATCTGGAAACCCAGTACTCAAGGGACTTCCTCTGAAGGATTTTTGCTTTGTTGCCCTGACAAGTTCTCTGCAAAACTTTTTGAAGGTATAGGTAGCATTCATCTCGTGTGGTTCTTGGAACATCAACATTACCTCTCAATTTTATTTGACTTTAAAAAAATGTTGCAGCATGACTGATCTCTGGACTTGGTTATCTCTATTTGTACTGCCTTTGTTGTAAATACCTCCATTGTTGCTGTTTTTATTGACCTGAAAAAGGCTTGTGACACCACCTTGAGATACGATGTTTTAGCCCAACAACATTCTCTTGGGCTCTGGCAATCTGGTCTTCCTTCAGTGTTTTCCATTCATTGTTCATTTAAATTGGAACTTGATACCACTTTGAATCTTTTAAAAAATATGAAGGTGTTTTGAGCACTATTTTTCGTGGCTGCCTTAAATGGTCTTCAATTCTCTCCCCCCTCCCTTTCCCTGGCACTTTCTCAGCACTTTTTGTTGGTAATCTTACATTGTTGTTGCAGTAATAAGATGACTACTATTTTCTCAAACATTGGCTCCAAGTGGCAATTGATAATATGTCGTCCTGGGCCAACTATCATGGTTTCAAGTTGTATACAACTAACAGTTGTACTATACTATACTATACTATACTATACTATACCAACAGTTATAACAGTTATACCTTACTTACTCTTGCCCTCTTAATTTCTGAGGAGCCATTACACACACTACTTTATTTGTACTTTTCTTTTATGCAGTCTAAACTCTGGCTATCCCACCTATTCCTGTCCCTCAATCCTTTGTCGTTGATACTCTGAACCATACTATCGCTACCTCACATGGTCTCTGAAATATCTTTACTCTTGTTTATGCTGTGCTATGATTGTTACCCCTCAGGAGGGCCCCGTTCCTTCTCGTTACCTTTTTCCTATAAGGATGACTCCTTTCCAATATATGTTCCAACCTTGGCTCATAGTGTCCCACCTGTGAAGTTTTGCACAGCATGGACCAACATGGTGAAGCCTTGTACTGTAATGAAATGCCTTTTCCTTGAACACTTTTCTTATCATTTCATTGTACTATTCATGGATAGGTCTAATTCTACCAACGGAGTTGGCAGCTCTATTAACTTCCCTGACCAAACCTATATGTGCGGCCTGTACCCAGAGATTAGCCTCTTCACAGCAGAACCTTGTGTAACTCTCGGCTGCTTCTCCAACGTCAACGTTCCTTTGTCTTTGTTGATTCTAAAGTGCCCTCATGGTTCTTGGAGCCATTTAAGTATTTGTATCCTGTGGTGGTAGAAATCCAATACTGGTTGTTTTTAATTCTAGCAGATTTAAGATGGTTGATTTTACTGGGTTCCCAGCCATATTGGTTTTACCTTAAATGTACATGCAGACACCGCATGTAGGGAAGCGATTTGCACTTTCCAATTTCCTGAAAAGGGATTCCTTAGTGTGATTTCTACCCATTCATTCATTCTGTGACTATTAACTCGGTTGTTGGTCTGGCATTACTGGTAGTAAACTGCTCGCACACCTATCCCCTTGGCTTATTGACCACCATAGTAGCTGGTGATAAACAACTCTGGCTAGGTTGCATATTGGCCCCCACACCCCGCATGCTCAATTCACGGACATTTAATGGAACATCATCTTGCTCCTTATTATTGGAGCTGCATGGTCCCACTTAGTTGTACACCTCTTTGTAGACTGCTTTGATTTTCAGAAGATGGTATGATTGCCTTTGCTAATGTCCCTCGGGGTCACTAGACCTTCGATAGAATCCTTGGTGAATCCGATACTTTTGATATCGCACGCCCTGTCCTTTTATTGTAGTACTGGTAACCCAAGTGATATTCAGCGACTCTTGGATATCTAGTAACACAGATGGTGCTACATAGTCTTGCTTGTGCTGGGCTTCTTTATACATTATAAACCTTATAAACAAATTATAGAAACTTCAAAATGAATTATATTTAATAACCATACTAGCTTCTATAAAATGAACCATTTGCATTTCTTTTTTAATTTATGGTGTCAGAAACGTACCTCCTGTCATTTGAATCCATGCAGATCGAGGGTTCAATGTATTGACATTGCAACTGGTTTTATTTAAAAAAAAAATGAAAATGGTCGAGTATGATCTTTTGGCATTATATTCTCATATTACATCGCCTTTTAAAGGTGAAAAGATTAGTCTGTTGTTTTCTTCCCTGGTAATTACGAATCTAACTATTTTAGTGATTAGTGATTGCATCTGTCTTTCAGTGGTACACCATCTAGGACAATGACTCCTAGAAGTCTTTGTGCTTCATTGTGCAAAAATGGACAACTGTGTCGGAATTTTGCAAGTGGAGACAGTTCGTATTGCTTTCGTCACGAGAGAAGTTCACGAGAGAGCACGCCCTTCCTCGGCACTAGAGGTTCACGTGACAGCACTCCTCTTGGCACTAGGGGTTCCTGGGAAAAATCTCTCTTAAATGATGATTTTATTGTTGCTTCCTAAATGTTACTTGGTACTAGTACTGTAAAAGTTATGGTATTTATAATTTTTTATTTTATCTTTATCTAAACGAAAGTATCTGTGTAGATGTAACGAATTTGCAAGTCTCCATTGGTAAGGCATTTAACATTACATGTATTTGCATTGTGCATTTTATTGTTGATCATTACATTTTAATGTGTTCGTTGATTTTGTCCAAACTTACATTTCTGCAGTTAACCTTTTAGACATCAATCATAACACCATACACTAGTCGTCTTTGTTATCTAGTCTTTATCTGTCTTAATCAATAATTAGCATATTAATTTTAATTTATCATAAATGGCATTTATTCCATTTTAAGGTTTAATTTTTAATACAGATTGCCTATCGACTGTTAAAAAAAAATAATCTACTTGAATGTGAACAATTGTGATTAAATAAAAAGCTTTGCTTTATTACAATTAACCTTATATAGTATTAGGCATGTTTCCAGATCGCAGTCTTAACCATGTGGTGGTCAGCCACTTTTGCTGTACATATCTTTGGGAAGTGGAATTTTTATGGGTTGACCGAGCTTCTGATGTTGGCGTGCTCTGTAGTTATTTATACAGTACTATTAATCATTGCATTTACTTGTCAGTGGTTGGTGTTGTAAACAGTACTCTACACTATTTTATCAATTTAGGTGCACTTTTTTTACAATAAATATTCAATTCAGATTGGCAAGGAAAAATTGTGCAGCTAATGTGAAACTTGACCATAGTGTGAATTTGTACTTAATAAAGTTTTGTGGTGTAAATTTGCTGTTATTTACCCTCTAATTAGTGGGGGAGGAGGTTGAAAATGGATGGTTTGTGTGGTGTGTGATACATAGCCTTCCCAGTTTGGTGCCTTCTTTTGATAATTACTTACTTGTGTGGTGTGTGAAAGAAAGGGTAGGGGGTCATGTGGGGTGAAGGAAGGGGTAAGGGGTCGTGTGGGGTGAAGGAAGGGGTAAGGGGTCGTGTGGGGTGAAGGAAAGGGCAGGGGGGTCATATTGGGTGAAGGAAAGAGTTGGGGGGGGGGGGTCGTGTGGGGTGAAAGAAGGGGAAAGGAGGGTCGTGTGGAGTGAAGGAACGGGTAGGGAGTCATGTGGGGTGAAGGGAGGGTAGAGGAAAGATGCTTTCCAACACCTATCAGTTTCTATGAAAATGGATCTCATGGTTTCAAATATTATTTTTACTTTCTTCGAATCGAGTTGGCAAGATCACTTAAAAGATTCAACAAGCAGTAGACTAGTCAAAATGATCCTGCATCTATTGAAAATTCTCCAGTGCGTTAGTGCTGGTAACATACTGAAAAACGGGACCTTTATCATAATGAAGCTTCTAGTTAAGGAACATGATAAATGTAAAATACTTTGAAAAAGATGGCCATATGCCATGATTACATATTTATAATGCATAACTTTCCAACTTAACAGCAGCCCTCACCCTTGAGCACCATCCCTAGCAGCCCTCACCATCTAGCACTGTTCATTTGCCATATAATGAGGAAAAACAAACCATTTGCTCAGATTGATGAGACAAAGGGAATTCTCATAGAAAATGGAGTTTTGTAAGACATTCGACAAAAGCTTTCAGGTCTTCACAATAGAAACCCCCTCCCCGCTCAGCTCGTTGTCGCCGTCTGGGGGCTTAGTGGGCGGCTGCCGGAGTGTGATGCTCCTTGGGACAGTCCTCTGTCCTTTTCTAGCCTTGTGCTCCTGCTGCCGTCCTCTCCAATTCTGCTGGGCATCTTTTCCTTTTCCTTCTGTTTCGTTTTTCTCCCCCCTCTTCTCCTATCTGCTTGCCGTTTCCTGCCGACCTTTTGCTCGTTCTGGTTCTTCCCTTGGACTTCTTCTACTTTGACGCCCGGGTGCTTGAGGAGGCATACTCTTGCACCCGTAGAACTGCAGTACCCGACGTCGAGAGCGAGGGGAACCTTTTATTGTCAATCCCCACTTCGTCACTGAACCCGATCTCGACGGACTGTCGGTTTCTTAAGGTGGCGTTTGTGGGGCGTATACTCACGACGCACCCCTAGGAGGCCCCGACAAGATCGGCGATAGCTTCTTGTTGGGTGTCCTGCCTCTAATTGTGGCTCCATGGTGGGTGTGGGGGCACATTCGTGAGTGAATTCGTAATTTCGTCAAGATGATAACCCCTGTTTGGGCTGCTTCTGGCTTACCTTTTCAGGCTCGTGGGGTGGGCGACCAAGCCCCCGAGTCGGTCCGTATTGGAAGACCGGGCTCTGTAGCCTCCGCTGCATTGGGCCCCGACCTTGCTCCTCCTTTGGCCTCTCTGACTCCTTCCCCTGGCTCCCCTCCCTCCTCTGTGGTTGGGTCGAGCCCCAAGCCCCCAGTGGTGACTACCTCGTCCCCTGGCGCGGCTCCTTCTCTAGTTGTAACTACTGCGCCTTTTAACCCCTCTCTCTCTGGGGGTTCTCACCGCCGTTCTCGTCACGGCCGCCCTCGCTCGATTCCTTCCAGTTCTGCTACCTATCAAGCCTTGTTTGGTCCCGCTTCGTGGGCCAAATATTTTGATCTCCTCCCTCTTGATTCTGCGCCTCCTGACGATTTCTCCCTTCATCGACATCTCATTGATTCCGTGGATGCCTCCATTACTTTTAACCCCACTCGTCTCGGTACGCGTGTCGTTGCTGCTCCTTCTCAGGATGCTGCTTCCCGCTTGGCTGCCTTATCCTGCCTTGGCGAGACCCCCGTTCGGGTCTCGAAGAACGTTCAGTTGAATGCCAGTGTTGGCACTATTTTGCTCCCGCCCCATGTTGCGACCGGTGTTCGGGACCTACGCGACTGCCACGACGATATTCGACATATCCTCGCTGCCCAGGGCCATTCTATTCTCCAGGTGGACACGTTTACTCGTCCCCCTCGTGGTAGTCGCCGTCAACCCCTCCGGGTTGTGAAGATTACCTTTGATGGTAGGACCCTTCCACCCTCTGTCATTCTTGCTGGTGCCAGGTGCTCTGTCCAGGAGTACGTTCCTTCTCCTCGGCTCTGCAACAAGTGCTGGAGGTTTGGGCATGGTGCCCTCCGCTGCTCCGGGACTGTCTCTCTCTGTCCTTTGTGTGGTGGCGAAGGTCACTCTAAGTCGGAGTGCGCTTCTCCCCAGGCTCGTTGCCTCAACTGCGGTGAGGCCCATCCTACCTTCTCCCGTGCGTGTGTCCATTACAAGCTTGAGGCAGCCGTCCTCAACTTGAAGCACCGGGAGCGTTTATCTTTTCCTGAGGCGAGGCGCCAGGTTCGCCGGCTCCCGCCTTATGCTAATATCTCTTATGCTCGCGTGTTGCGCTCTTCCTCTCCTCGTCCTTCCCGCCTTCCTCAGACTCACAACCGTTTCCAGGCCTTGGACCCTGATGCGCCCACTGCCCCCTCCTCTGTCCCTTTGGGTTCTCTCCCGAAGGATCCTCCTCCTGGTCCTCTGTCTGGGGTTCCCCTTCCTTCTACCCGGTCTGTCGTGTCTTCTGTGTCTCCTTCCTCGTCCCCCTCCGATCCTCCTTCCCATCCTCTTCCTCCATCTATCGGCTCTCCCCGCCGCCTGTCGGTGCGGGCGGATGTCCATCGCTCTCCTAACGGCCGTCGTGTGTGCTCTCGTTCGGCTTCTCCTGTTGAGACACTGGAATCCGTTGCCCGGTACGTAGTTGCTGGGACACCGGTCTCTTTAAGTCAGAAGCGTAAGCCTGGCTCCTCTCCTTCCTCTTCCCCGGCGGGTAAGAAGGCTTCGCTTTCTTCCTCAGCTCCTCCTTCTGGCTCTGTTGCTCCTTCCACTCCCGTTTCAGTGCTTGCGCCCCCTGTTCCCGCTATGGAGGTTTCTTTGGCCCCTGCTTCCCTTTCGGTTGCTGCTCTTGCTGGGGTGCGCTCCTCTCTTTCTACTCCCCCTCTTCCTGCTGCTGTCCTTGACTGCTCCTCTCCGTTGTCTCCTCCTCCTCCTCCTCCTCCGGACCCTGCCCGCCCACCTCTGATCTGTTCTCCCGTTTCCTTCCCTCCGTCTTTGCTCAGTTTACCCATGCCCCCTAACCCTGACTTTGCTGACCCTGATATTCTTTAACGTGCTCTGTTGGTCTTTCGCCTTTGTTTCTTCCTTGTTCTCTGTTTTTGTCCTTTCTCTTCTCGTCGTTGTCCATTCTTCAATGGAACGTTCGAGGTTATTACGCCAATTTCCTCGAACTCCAACTTCTGGTTTCGCGGTTTTCGCCCCTTTGTGTCTGTCTCCAGGAGCCGATGCTTGGTGCTCGTCCTGGTCGTTTTCGTGGCTATTCCTTTCTCTCCCCCCCCCCAGCCATTGCTGGGGCTTCTAATTCTTCTGCTCTCTTGATTCGGGCTGATGTTCCCTTTGTTCCTTTACTTTTTCCTTCGCCTCTCCATTGTTCTGCTGCTCGTATCTTTGTGGGGAAATGGTACACAGTTTGTTCCATTTATCTCCCCCCGAGTGTCCCGCTCTCTCTTCCTGATTTGAAACACCTCCTAGACTCCTTGCCGGAGCCTGTGCTCCTGCTGGGTGACTTCAATTGTCGTCATTCTCTTTGGGGTGACGTTCTGACGAATACCCGGGGTCGCCTCCTTGAGCCGTTTCTCCTCTCTTCTTCCCTGTCTCTTCTGAATTCTGGTGAGCCCACTCATTTGGACTCTCGAACTCATACCCTTTCTTGTCTTGATCTTTCTCTCTGCTCTTCTTCTCTTTACTTAGATTTCACATGGCAGGTTCTTGATGACCTCCATGGAAGTGATCATTTCCCCATCCTTGTTTCCTTTTTCTCTTTTCGCCCTTCCCTCTCTTTCCCTAGGTGGCAGTTTGCTAAGGCGGACTGGACCCTATTTTCCCTCAGTGCTACTCTCTCTGACCTCTCCCTTCTGCCCCTCTCTCGCGCTCTCCTCCTTTTTCATGACACTGTCTTCGACGCTGCCCTCCGCTCTATTCCTCGCTCTTCCTCTCGGGGTCCACGGAAGTGCGTTCCCTGGTGGAATGCGGACTGTGCTCGGGCTGTCCGCTGTAAGCGTGCAGCCTGGAAGAAGCACCGCCGTAGGCAGACGACCGATTCTTTTCTTTTCTTTCGGAAAGCGAGTGCGGTGGCCCGTAGGGCCATCCGTACGGCTAAACGTGAATGTTGGGCATCTTATGTCTCGACAATTACGTCCGAAACCCCTCTGGCCCAGATCTGGAAGCGTATCCGCAAGATAGCGGGTAAGTTCGTTCCCGATGTTTCACCGGTCCTTCACCTCCATGATACTCTTGTGGCGGACCCGTTGCAGGTCGCTTCCGAACTGGGTTCCCACTTTTCTTCTGTTAGCTCTGGTCTTCATCTTCCCCAATCTTTCCTTCTTCGTAAACCTGTCCTTGAGTCTCGTCCTTTAGATTTCTGCACTCATCTTCAGCTTCCCTATAATGATCCCTTCTCTCTCTCTGAACTTCGTTCTGCCCTGGCCCTCTGCGGTTCTACGGCGGCGGGCTCCGATGGTATTCATTATGAGATGCTTCGCCATCTCCCTCCGAGCACGTCTCAGTATTTACTGAGTCTGTATAATCGGATCTGGGAGTCGTCGTCAGTCCCTGAGGACTGGCTCGATGCCGTTGTCCTCCCTGTTCGCAAACCGGGGTCTCTGGGTACTTCCCCTAAGGACTTTCGCCCTATTGCTCTCACAAGTTGTGTCTGCAAACTCTTTGAACGTATGGTTAACGTTCGTCTGATGTGGTTCCTGGAACACCATCACCTCCTCTCCCCTTCTCACTTTGGTTTCCGCAAGTGCCGCAGCACGACAGATGTCCTGGTGAACTTGGAGGTCTATATACGTACTGCTTTTGCTGCGAAGACCTCCGTTGTTGCCGTCCTTTTTGACCTAGAAAAGGCTTACGACACCACTTGGCGTTATCATATCCTATCTCAACTTCATTCTTTTGGCCTTCGTGGTCATCTCCCTCTCTTTCTCCGCAGCTTCCTCTCTCGTCGTTCCTTTCGGGTGCGCCTTGGTACCGCTCTCTCTCCCTCTTTTCAGCAATACGAAGGTGTGCCCCAGGGTAGTGTTCTGAGCACTACTCTTTTTCTGGTTGCCCTCAATGGTCTTCTTTCCTCTCTTCCTTCTGGTGTCTTCTCCGCTCTCTATGTCGATGATCTTACCCTTTGTTGTCAGGGTGATGATTCGCCTCTCCTTCAACGCCGGCTTCAACTTGCGATTGATGCCGTGTCGTCTTGGGCCACAGGTCATGGCTTCAAGTTCTCTACTTCTAAGACTTGTGCCATGACTTTTACGCGGAAACGGGTTGTTCTTCGTCCCTCTTTGTCACTTTATGGTCATCCCCTTGAATACAAAGATTCCGCGAAGCTTTTGGGGTTATTCCTTGACACTCGTTTGTCTTGGTCTCCCCATATCTCTTACCTCCGTGTTGAGTGCTCTAAGTCCCTTACCCTCCTTCGGGTCTTGTCCCATACTTCTTGGGGGGCAGATAGGCGCACTCTCCTTGCTTTACATTCCTCTCTCGTCCTGTCTAAGCTCGATTATGGTTGCCCTGCTTACTCGTCTGCTTCTCCTTCTACTCTTCGCCGTCTTGATGCTTTGCACCATGCTGGGTTGCGCCTCAGTTCTGGTGCCTTTCGTTCGACTCCCGTCCTTAGCTTGTATGTTGACACTGGCTTCCTGTCTCTCCAGGACCGCCGTGATCGCTACTGTCTTCGCTATCTTGCGCGGTCCTTGCAACATCTTTCCTCTCGTCTCTGTCGTGCTTTAACTTTTACCCCTCCTGCGGTTCCTGTTCCTCTTCACCACCTCCCTCTTTCTGTCCGGTTATCTCGCCTGCAGGATTCTCTTTCCGTTCGTATTTCTGATGTTTCTCCTCGTGTTGTTCCTTCTTTGCCCCCGTGGAGGGTCCCTCTTCCGCGGTTTTGTACATCCTTGACTCGTATCACTAAAGCTTTTACCCCTCCTACAGTTCTAAAACGCCTTTTCCTCGAGCACTTTTCTTCTCACTCCCGCTCCGTTTCTGTCTTCACCGATGGGTCTAAGTCAGCGGACGGTGTTGGCTACTCTGTTGTTTTTCCTGATCGCACTTATATGTGTCGCTTGCCTCCGGAGACTAGCATCTTTACAGCGGAACTTTATGCTATTCTCTATGCTCTTCGTCTCCTGCTTTCTCGTTGTCAGTCTTCCTTTGTGGTTGTTGTTGACTCTCGTAGTGCCCTCATGGCTCTCGGGTGCTTTAATCCAGTTCATCCGGTAGTTGTCGAGATCCAGCATTGGCTGTTTCTCGTTCACAGTAAATTTAAGTCGGTTGAGTTTTGTTGGGTTCCCAGCCATATTGGCGTGTCTTTAAATGAGCGTGCGGATGCTGCCGCTAAGGAAGCTGTCCGCTCTTGTCCCATCTCTCGTAAAGGCATTCCGTATTCCGACTTTTACCCGGTTATCCATTCCTCAGTCCTTACCCGTTGGCAGGCTTCTTGGTTGTCTGTTACTGGTAACAAGCTACGTACTCTTAAATGTTGTGTTTCCTCGTGGCCGTCCTCCTTCCACCGTAACCGGCGGTGGGAAACAGCTCTAGCGAGGTTGCGTATTGGCCATACTCGCTTAACCCATGGTCACTTGATGGAGCGCCGCCCTGCTCCTTATTGTCCTAGTTGCATTGTCCCTCTTACGGTCGTGCATGTCCTTCTTGAATGTCCTGACTTCCAGGACGAGCGTGTGTCTTGCTTTCCGACCGCCCCTCGCGGTCACCTATCCCTCGATAGAATTCTTGGTGACTCGGATACTTTTGATATCGTTCGCCTTATGCGTTTTTGTTCTCGTATTGGCATCCTTGGTGATATTTAGCGCCCTCTGATTATTTTGCGTATTTGATGGTGCTACATAGCCTTCCCGGTTTGGTGCCTTCTTTTGATAATTACTTACTTACTTCACAATAGAACCAGTGGGGAGATCAAGGTTGCAGGATGAAATGCCAGAAGAAACCATGAATGGCATTGAAGACTGTAGAAGAGGTAACAACAACTCCTGGAGGAACTAAATGTTGTAAAATCAATGGAAACGGATTTTACTTCTGCAGCTTACTTCAGCAGCCATGAGATTATCAGCCATCTTAAATTTTTAGTAAAATGCTGGAGACTGAAAATCCCTCAGAAGCATGGAAAAAGGCAAACGGTCTCGATATTAAAAAATATGAGATTACAGGAGACACTAAATTACATACTGGGGTTATTGACATATTCCTTGTAAAATGCTGGAGAAGGTAACCAGGTTGATAATGGAGCATCTGAAGAGAACCAATTATGAAAAAAGGTCAGCATGGATTTACAAAGGGAAAGTCATGGCTGACAATCTTGAGTTGTATGTGCATAGAGAGATGTACCTCCGCCCTCCTCGTAGACAATGAAAGGTAGCGTCACCAGCAGCCTTCCCCTCCAGCACCACTACACCACCTAGACTACATCAAAGCTCTTGACGTTCTAGCACTACCCCAACACTACTGTCCAGTGACACCTGTTGTTACCCCTTATAACACACTTGCTCGATCCACAGTTGTTAAATGACCTAGGCCTCGGTACAAGCTTCCTTTACCACTACTCAATTTCGGCTTCCTCCGCCACCCCACAGCTACTGAATGCAGTGATGTACGTCGTCGATTTAATCCTTGGACAGAACAGAGACGATTGTGCACGGTTTCCTTTCACTTGATGCATTAGATGGATACCTGAGAGTTTGACAACTGTTGTGGACTGCATCCTGGGAAGGTCAGTAGTTGGCCAATAAGGAACTATAAGCCTAAGTATAGCCATTGTCTCCGTCATTGGGAAATTAATTTAACCTCGCCTTCCTCTGCCACAGCACAACCTTAGCTTCTTCCATTACTACAAAAGCCTCTTCTTCCATATCTTTTCACAACCTCAGTTCGTTAAAGTTTTGGACTTGGCTCAATCTTAGTCTACTCAGACTGCACGTCTTCAGTGTCCTCGAATTAGTTTAATCTCGGCTTTTGGTTCAGCGCATCTTCGGCTTACCTCTCTCTCTCGGGACACCTTTAGCCGCACCCTTCTCGATACAACCATCCCATCTTTGCATCACCACCATCTCTCCGTCAAGGCCATTGGTACATCACGATCAGTTCCCTATCACTCCTACCACCCGATCTCCCCATCATAACCAGCTCCAAATGCAGTACCATCACCCCAGCTTATTGTTTATAATATATCCCATTCAAGATTAGCTCCCAGTCACCGCCACCACTCCATCCTGACTTGCTTCCAGTCGAGCACCGCCACTCCTATTCCCCATCAATGTAATCATCTCATCCTGACACGGCTTTCATCCAATACCACCAACCCAACACCTTATCCAATACCACCAACCCAACACCTTATCCAGTACCACCAACCCAACACCTTATCCAGTACCACCAACCCAACACCTTATCCAGTACCACCAACCCAACACCTTATCCAGTACCACCAACCCAACACCTTATCCAGTACCACCAACCCAACACCTTATCCAGTACCACCAACCCAACACCTTATCCAGTACCACCAACCCAAGTCCCCCATCCAGAACCACCAACCCAACACCCCCTCCAGTACCACTACCATCACCCCAGCTGCCCCTCTGATCTAGCCATCCCTGCACACCCTCCCAGCAACACTAACCCCTCTCCCAGCTTTGGCACAAGTAGCCGCGCTGCGACATTCCAGCTTCACGATATCACCGCACAAAAGCAGAAATGAACACTTTGCTTTGCTTCAAACGCCCTCATAAAAGAAAAATATAGAATGAGTGGTGTGGTTGGGATTTTTCGGAGCGAGCAAAATGATTCCAATTACATGGGTGGAACCACTTTTACGCTGCCAGCAGACATATCGCCTCGCTCGCCACTTGCAGTATTTGAAGAGGCGAGCTGGGATTCTGCTGCTGGTAATGCTAACCCAGACATCGAAAATGGGAAATCACTAGATTTTTTTTTTTAAGCGCTCTCTGAAATTTTCCTTTTAAAGCAAATGGCTTCGTATTCTGATAAAATGGTAGCTGGCATGATAATTTTATTAGTTTATACATAAATTGTTTTTAAATGTTAGATAGAAATATTAATATTAAATATTAATGGAAGGGATATCAGTGGAAGAGGAAAGTCTGCCAGAATGGGGGTCTACTCAGAGGCTCTTGGCCGCCGCCTTCCACCTTTACGACTATCGTGAATATGTAAATAATGGACCGTTAAATTTTGCCGAACCTACCACGATAAAATGTTTTGTGAATTCTCCACTCTGGTGTCTTCATTTTACAGTACTAGAAAGTTTTACATAATAATGCGTGTGTTTATTTTTTATTTTATTTATATATTTATTTATTTATATATTTATTTATATATTTATTTATATATTTATTTATTTATATATTTATTTCAGTGCACAGATTGTCAACTCGGCTACTCTTATTGTAATATTTTAATCCTTAATGGTAGTCCGATTATGGCGGGATTATTTTTGTCGGTGATGGAGCCTAATACTGTAGCTTTGAGACATGGATGGATAATTTCAAAGTAATGTTTATTTGTGCGCTTTTGGTGGAATTGAAGGGTATTTGTTTCCTTTTCATATAAAGATAATCGTATAGTCTGATAGAATTTATACTTAATCTTAGCCAAGCCAAGGCAATCTGTCCTAGGAGAGGAAATCCACTCACTGGAATGGATTGAAAACGCCTACATAGTTAGTGCTATTATCTACGCTACCTATGGTTAGGTTAGGTTTCATTACTTTTGGTTACGTTAATACAGTGTATTATTGAAGCTAATGCAAAATATTGAATTTGAAAACTATTTCAGTGTACCCAAGAATTCCGTTTGTAGAAAACAATTCTTCAAAGAAAATGTTTTAGCATACACATTGTGTGGATGCTGCCGCTAGGGAAGCCGTCCGCTCTTGTCCCATCTCCTGTAAAGGTATTCCTTATTCCAACTTTTACCCAGTTACCCATTCCTCCATCCTTACCCATTGGCAGGATTGTTGGTCTTCTGTTACTGGTAACAAGCTGTGTACTCTTAAGAGTAGTGTGTCCTCATGGCCTTCCTCCTACCACCGTAACCGGCGATGGGAAACGGCTCTGGCGAGGTTGCGTATTGACCATACACTCTTAACTCATGGTCACTTAATGGAGCGCCGCCCTGCTCCTTCAACCCGTTCTCGCAAATTTAATAAGTCAATATTGACTTATTAAATATGTGCATAGGTGACATATTTAACATAATACTTTCCCTTGAAAAGCTTCATAGAAAACACCGACCTTACCTAACCTACTTAGTATGTTAAGATAAGCATCTTATTGCTTCGTAATTACAATTATTACCTAACCTATAATAGGTATAGGTTAAGTAATAATTGTAATTACGAAGCAATAAGATGCTTATCTTAAGATACTAACAAGGTTAGGTAAGGTCGGTGTTTTCTATGAATCTTTTTAAGGGTATCTATTATGTTTAGTATATCACCTATGCACGTAGTTAATAAGTCAATATTGACTTTACGAATTTGCGAGAACGGGTTGGCTCCTTATTGTCCAAATTCCATTGTCCCTCTTACGGTCGTGCATATCCTTGTTGAATGTCCCGACTTCCAGGACGAGCATGTGTCTTGCTTTCCAAACATCTCTCGCGGTCGCTTGTCCTTCGATGGAATTCTTGGTGAATCGGATACTTTTGATATTGTTTGCTTTATGCGTTTCTGTTCTCGTATTGACATCCTTGGTGATATTTAGCGCCCTCTGATTATTCCGCACATTTGATGGTGCTACATAGCCTTCCCGGTTTGGTGCCTTCTTTTGATAATTACATACTTAGCTTACACATAATTTAAACAAACGATTTATAATACAATAAAGTTACAGCTTGTGAATATTCTCTGTTCTAGACAAAGATTCTCTTACCAGTTTATATGTAGAATATTACTGGAACCGTAATGTGCTTTTAGACCATCACAAAGATCTAGATAACTATCCAGTTATCCAGTTTCCAGGTGGTTTGAGGTGGGGAGGGGGGTTCTCATGGTAATGGATTTGCCCTGAAGACAGGCACTAGGAGTACGGGCGGTCAGCGTGAGGTAGAGAAGCGAGAAAGGTGAGGTAGAGAATAGCTCTAGCGAGCAGTGTGAGGTAGAGGAGAGCTCGGGCAAGCAGTGTGAGGTAGAGAAGAGCTCTAGCGAGCAGTGTGAGGTTGAGGAGAGCACAGGCGCGCAGTGTGAGGTAAAGAAGAGCTCAAGCGAGCAGTGTGAGGTGTCTTGCTCTACTCTTACAACAATGATCCTCCACGGGTGATCTTGTGCTGGGGCCTCAACGGGTCCATCACTGTTGCTGCACTTACAGCCGTGTGTGGAGGCGGTGTTGTCTACTTACGGCGTCGGTGTTGTGTCTACTTACTGACGGCCACATGAAATTTATCTATACAACATTTCTTTAATACTTATATAAGTAATCTAGCTAAAATATTTGCTGTTAATATCACAAAGATAATTATTTAGAATCTAGGATGTGAAGGTCAGTTATTATTGTTTAATGTGAGCCTAATATCCTTCCCTCCTTTTTTCATACAATGCAAAAGTCAGTCAATTTGAAAATATTCTTCCCGTCAGAGTTCCTTATGTAAACAAATAAATTTGTGCCAATATTTAGCTTTCAAAACAATTTAGAAAGTGATTTAAAGGGAACGTGATTTATTTAACGAGTCATATATTTTCCCCCATTTCATATTAAATGTTAAATATCTGGCTTTGGGTAATATAGATTAGGAAGATTATTAGCTTAAATGGTAGATTAGTTAAGAGGCAGCTGTAAATGGACCTCGTATATCGGGAGCCTCAAACGGACTACTGGAAATGGACCGTTACAGATTTTTTCGTTCCAGGAATCATATTTGTATATGATATTTAACAAAAATAAATGCGCGAATCTATTTTAATTTTTTGGCAAAAAGTAAATTTTAGGAATTTTTTCTGTAGGAAAGCAACATTATATGCTAATGAATATCCAACCTCGCAACCCATTCAATGGTGGATGGGCGGTGGTGGTCACTGTCCCATTTATGTTGTAGGTGGTGGTGGTTGTTGATGTAGGTGGTGATGGTTGTTGTACATGTAGGTGGTGGTAGTTGTTGCACATGTGGGCGGGTCATTTTCATACAAGACGTAGGGAAGATGCCTAATAACAGGAATCCATAGCCAATGTCACATTAATATTCAAGAAAGGCGCCCGAAAATGTGTAATTAACTATTGTATCGTCATAATTATTTGATATCGGCGTTAGGAAAACTAATGGAAACTATTATTAGTGATAGTTATTAAAGTTCTAGACTACCTGAAACCTAGAGGATTGACTAATAATGGAAAACCGAGTATCTTACATCTCTCGCTCAGGTGCTGGTGATGTTCAGGGTACTGGTGATGATGTTAGACTCGTCTGTGGTATTATTTGTCCCACATATTTCATAGGTGGTGGTATTTGTCCCATATATTTCATAGCTGGTGGTATTTGTCCCACATATTTCATAGGTAGTGGTATTTGTCCCACATATTTCATAAGTAGTGGTATTTGTCCCACATATTTCATAGGTGGTGGTATTTGTCCCATATATTTCATAGGTGGTGGTATTTGTCCCACATATTTCATAGGTGGTGGTATTTGTCCCATATATTTCATAGGTAGTGGTATTTGTCCCACATATTTCATAAGTAGTGGTATTTGTCCCACATATTTCATAGGTGGTGGTATTTGTCCCATATATTTCATAGGTGGTGGTATTTGTCCCACATATTTCATAGGTGGTGGTATTTGTCCCACATATTTCATAAGTAGTGGTATTTGTCCCACATATTTCATAGGTGGTGGTATTTGTCCCACATATTTCATAAGTAGTGGTATTTGTCCCACATATCTCGTGGGGGAGTTCTTCGTCTCATCTCTGATGTAAGGATGAACTTAGTGAGCCTTTGTTTTGCATATATAATAAATCATTAAAACAAAGCGAAAAGTCGAGGAAGGGAAAGGATATTTCGGGGGAAAGCGCCAAGCCATTTCGGCTATATAACACTGGGAAGGGGTCAGGATAAGGATTTGCGATGGGACGGGGGGAAGGAATGGTGCCCAACCATTTAGACGGTCGGGGATTGAACGCCGACCAGAATGCAGTGAGACCGTCGCTCTACTGTCGAGCCCAAGTGGTTGGACGAGGAGAGTTCAGTAATCGCTAAGGGTGGCGAAAGTGGTGTCGATTGTTAATGGAGCATGAGTGGGTTATCACTTGCTTCGAACTATCGGCCAGTTGGCTTAACATTTGTTACAGTAAAATTGCTTATATCATTGATCAGAAAAGCAATTCGTTTACATTTTGTAAAACAGATTCAAAAAAAGGATTCAAAGCATGGTTTTTACCAAGGGGGGACTCTTGTGCTTATCAAAATTTAATCTCATTCATTTCCAGCATTTTCAAGCAGTTGTCAGTTGAAAAGATTGCGACATAAACCTTGACTTTAGGAAGTCTTTGATACTGCGCATCTGGGGTGACACAGGCCTCTGGCTCGATCCCTCTACTGCTCCAATGATTATGGGAACTTTAAAACTGGCGGATAATGGGAATTTTAAAAATGGTGGATTATGGGAACTTTAAAAATGGTGGATTATGGGAACTTCAAAAATCGAGGAACGCAATGCTTTTGAAATCATTTATGTTATCCAAATGGAATTATTTTCTGGATACACCTCCCTTCTCAAGGTCGGAGATACAGCCGAAATAGACAACCACTGCTACATAAACTGTCGTTTTGGAGTATCGTAAATATAATGTATACAAAGAACCTACATAACATGTATAAACACCTAAATTACTGAGACTATCTGGAACGGAGACGAGAGATGTCTCAAGTAATATATATACATAGAAAATACTCGAAGGTCAAGCTCCAAATTTTCCCAATAAGATAATAACTTACTGGAGTGAAAGATAAGGTGGGAAAGGCAGAACAGACCCAGTACAGAGTACAAGTGATCGAAGTGCAACTTCAGAACACCGTAAACATAAAAACCCTTGGTTGTTCAACCCTTCTTTGAAGAAATGCAAGAAATATTGCTAGAATGAAAGGTTGAAATTTTCAAGAGGTGATTAAAACAGATTCGTGATTGATCAGCTGGGTTGTGGTGGATTTGTGGACTAGCAACAGCCTTATTGATCTGGTTATCATAAAGAAAGTCCTGCCGGGTTGTGGGCATAGAACTCTCGAAGCCTATCACAGGTAAACTACAGCCGCCACTAGTCACCCCTAGCAGTTGTCCACAGGAGACAACACCTGCCACTTAGCAGTTATTACGAAGTTACCCAAGAAGTCATCAGTTACCGACAGTTTCCCCAATAATTATCAACACATTCCAATCACCGCCCAGAAGAAAAAGTAGCCTAAAGTCGTTTTTTCCGCCGGTCGCTGCCACACCAGAATCGCAACCAGCAGAGGTCAGCAGCAGTAATCAACATAACATTTATAAGCTAGAAAGTTCAGCAGCAATAGTTGCCACACGCAGTAGTTATTACCGCCATTCATGCAGACAGTAAGTCAGTTATTCATATATAGCAGTTATCAGCAACATAGAAGTCATCACCAGCAGCAGCAGTAGTCATCACGAGGAGCGCGGTAGGCACAAGGTGACCAATATTCACCGTGGCGGACGCCGTTGGGTAAAGTCGTCCCGGGTCGACGGTTTTTCCTAATGGCGGCCAAATTGGCATCATCAATCGTCGAGATAAACTGGGAGGGAGCGTCCCGCGCACCCGCTCACCACCGCCA
Source organism: Procambarus clarkii (assembly GCF_040958095.1). Lineage (NCBI taxonomy): Eukaryota > Metazoa > Arthropoda > Malacostraca > Decapoda > Cambaridae > Procambarus > Procambarus clarkii. Next base: position 13,313,275 of record NC_091158.1, read on the forward strand.
TCACTCGACCAGCGGGAACATCGAGGCTTTTCTCGTCTTACTTTCACCAGGCGAGCTCCAAGGGGAGTTCAGTGAGTGGGTAGAAGAACGAGAGGTGAGCCGGGGAAGAAAGCGGAGGGAGGAAGAATGGCCGGGGAGACAAAGAAGGAACACGAAGCGCAGGTCGGTGTCTGGCCGGCGGAATTCGAACATGAAAACACTTGAGAGCAATAATGCTGGGAGCGGCGCGCGCCTCATTGTGTATGCATGATCTGGGCGGCACCACCCCAGAGGCCGCCGCTAGTCCTGCCACCACTTGCCTCACTCTTACACTCCTGCTGCCACCACCCCAGAGGCCGCCGCTAGTCCTGCCACCACCCCAGAGGCCGCCGCTAGTCCTGCCACCATCCCAGAGGCCGCCGCTAGTCCTGCCACCACCCCAGAGGCTGCCGCTAGTCCTGCCACCACTTGCCTCACTCTTACACTCCTGCTGCCACCACCCCAGAGGCCGCCGCTAGTCCTGCCACCACTTGCCTCACTCTTACACTCCTGCTGCCACCACCCCAGAGGCCGCCGCCGTCGCTGCCACCACCCCAGAGGCCGCCGCTAGTCCTGCCACCACCCCAGAGGCCGCCGCTAGTCCTGCCACCACCCCAGAGGCTGCCGCTAGTCCTGCCACCACTTGCCTCACTCTTACACTCCTGCTGCCACCACCCCAGAGGCCGACACCGGTCCTGCCACCACCTCAGAGGCCACCACCCCAGAGGCCACCACCGGTCCTGCCACCACCCCAGAGGCCGCCGCTAGTCCTGCCACCACCCCAGAGGCCACCACCAGTCCTGCCACCACCGTCCCTGCCACCATCCCAGAGGCCACCACCGGTCCTGCCACCACCCCAGAGGCCGCCACCGGTCCTGCCACCACCCCAGAGGCCACTACCGGTCCTGCCACCACCCCAGAGGCCGCCACCGTCCCTGCCACCACCCCAGAAGTCGCCGCCATCACTGCCACCACCCCAGAGCCTGCCGCCGGCCCTGCCACCACCCCAGAGGCCGCCACCGTTCCTGCCAACACCCCAGAGCCTGCCGCCGGCCCTGCCACCACCCCAGAGCCTACCGCCGGCCCTGCCACCACCCCAGAGCCTGCCGCCGGCCTTGCCACCACCCCAGAGGCCGCCACCGTCCCTGCTACCACCCCAGAGCCTGCCGCCGGCCCTGCCACCACCCCAGAGCCTGCCACCGGCCTTGCCACCACCCCAGAGCCTGCCGCCGGCCCTGCCACCACCCCAGAGCCTGCCACCGGCCTTGCCACCACCCCAGAGCCTGCCGCCGGCCCTGCCACCACCCCAGAGCCTGCCACCGGCCTTGCCACCACCCCAGAGCCTGCCGCCGGCCCTGCCACCACCCCCTTTACTCCTACCAAGCTGACAAAATTCATAAAAGTAAATTACCAATGGTTGAATTTTCGTTCGTTCATACAGGAAAAACCTCGTTGATAAGACGGGAGAAATGTTTTTTTGATGGAGTGAGGGAGGTGTAGAGGGTGTCAGGGTGGTGTTAAGGGTGTAAGGGTGGTGTTAAGGGTGTCAGGGTGGTGTTAAGGGTGTCAGGGTAGTGTAGAGAGGATGAGGGTGGCGTAGATTGTAAAGGGTGTTAGGGTGGTGTTGAGAGGGTGACATCCTAACGTTTGCAGAGGTCTCCCCATTCCCCCTCCCCAACCTCCCCTTACTAGGTTTCCACAGAACACGACCCGTTATTAGATTTACAACCAGGTCCCCTAATACTGCTGGGTGCGCAGTTGCTTGTTGTGAAGGATCGGTTAACAGTCTTCCTAATGTGCGCAGGGTTCGAACCTGCGCGTTCTCGATTGCTCTTATGGCTTAGACTGGACAGGGATATCACAAGTTGACTATTTTTTCACGGGAATCAAGCTTCAGGCAGCGATAAACAATCCACCATCATAACGTATCTAGAAGCATAGGAACCCAAGCAACCCACCTAAGCTATTGAGTCCGATGCATAGAAAATGTGGATATTTGTGAGCCGTTATTTTTCATAGTAAGTTTTTTTGTAACGTTGGTTACCGTAACGGGTTGATTAATGTGTAAGAAAGGCTGGAGCTAACTATATGGATACACGAGGTCAAGCTGCACTCTCCACTATGGCATCTCTTGCATAACTTATGAATGATATTCATCTTATGAGTGATATTCTTAGTATGAATGATATTCATTTAAGGCGTTATAGACATCTCCATCACTGAGTACATGTGAAGGGTGTGCCAGACCTGACTCCCTCAGCGAGGCCTCACAAGAAGTAAGCAACCTTCCCATACTACCCTTGGTTTGTATTAATAGTTAAGAGCGCGAGTCTGGAATCAGTAACTGCCTAACTCAACAGCCCCGCCATGCGTGCCTTCCTCCCACACAGTTTTGTCTTGTCGACCTCGGCCCCGTCCGTGGCACTCTCCGTGTCCATCCTGGCACCCCCTCGGCCCTGCCCCATGCTGCTCAGTCCCCTCCGTGGCTCTCAGGTCCATCCCTGGTGTACTCGTGCTACGCGCCCTGAACATCGTTCCAGCACCATCAATACTCCGTACCACCCTCGGCGACCTGGAGCTAAAATTTAAGACTCCACTAGCGCTCTAACCGCTCTCCCGACGTTGCGCGTCCTTGGCAATGCTCCTAGCACCCTTGCCACTGTCTGAGGCATTATTAATTCCTCCCCGGCATCTTGGGCTCCTCCCCCAGGCATCCCCATCCCCCCCTTACCCGTATCCCAGCCTCGAGGCCCACCCCACCGACACCCCCAACCTCTTCCTCCGTCAGGTAGGTAGTGGAGGCGCGGTAGTAACTCAACGCGGATTTATGCTGGCTTCCAGATTCTTGGGTGGGCCGTCCCTCCTGGGGATTTATTACTCCCCCCACTGCTTCTGTCCCTCCCCTCATCCCCTGCCTCCCTCCCCTTATCCCCAACCTCCCTCGAACTATTTCCTTGCCCGGCGTGTCTGCTGCTCTTACTCAGATTAGGCAAAATTGCAAATAAATGTTGTCAATAAAGATGTAATAATAATAATTCTACACCACTTTGCCAATGCTCTCATTTTATTTTATTTTCACGGTGATAGGACAGAGTAAGGAATTACAATTCTGTGTGTGTGTATGTGTGTGTTCTAAAAACGTTTGAACTAATGTCATTGATATCCCAAAGTTATATTAAAAGTCATATAAACTCATTATCATACGCAGTGAATCAACTATTAATTTTAATGGTTGAAAAATTGTTTGACGTGCAACTTTGTGTTTTGACTGAGGCAGTCATTTGGCACCGGCCCCTTGCCCTCATATTCTGCGGCACTGGCCTTTTGGCACTTTCTGGCACTTGCCTCTTGACACTTTCTGGCACTGGCCTCTTGACACTAATTTCTGAATATGAAGATATTTTATTATGATAAATTTATTGCGATAAGAAGAGTTCTAGCAATTATGTATATAGTTCGATATTGTAAATTATATACAGTATATATATCGAGTACAATAATGCCATTGAATGTGTTCTAATTTGCTTTGCAAACTCCTACGAACACGCTATGACGCGGACTTTAGCTTAACATGCTAATATAAAGCAAACTGTAGTTCAATTGAAGGATATATATTTATTTTTGAGATCCGAACACCTAATACAACATTGGTGCAGTAGCCGGAGGGAAGTTGGTCCTTAGTCAACAACAACTGGAGGAGACTGTTGAAGTTAATTGTAATTATTAATAATTATAATAGTAATACAATAGTAGCAATAATTGTAAAACTATTTATATAGGAAGAACAGAAATACACGAAAAGGAAGAACATAAATAATAACGATACTAAAGTTTGGTTGCAAATTCAAACTTCGTCCAATTTCATATTTTTCATAATACGAGCGAGGCTATAGAACAAAAGGCAGTGTACGTCTATAGCCTCGTGTCTGCTAACGCGGGCTACGCCTCAACAACGAGACATGCGGGACGTAGTAACCTACACAAATAGACTTAAGCGTTATCAAACCCGAAATTGATCATTGGACCTCATCGAACCAACGATCTAAACAGCCGAGATAAAAAATCCTTACCGACTAATTGGATATTCTACATGATCTATAAATCCTTATCCTGACCCCTTTCAAGTGCTATATAGTCGTAATGGCTTGGCGCTTTCCCCCTGATGATTCCCCCCTTAGTGCAGTGCAGCTCATAAGTGAAGTATTACATGACTGCTAAAATAGGTATATTGGAGTTTCCGAAGCAAATCAAATTGCAGGAGAACATCTAGGGAATATTTATACGGCACAGAATGCTCAAGTCTCCAATATTGCTGACAGCACACTTCACGGTCGGTCTTATGGCCGCTGCTACCTGCCTTGCAGTAGACATTTGCTTTGATATTTAGAGCATTTAGACAGCTGCACCTGTCATAGTGATAGACTATAAGCAGATCACCTCGCGTTCAGTTGGGGGATATCGCTAGTCCTGCCTCAGGCATAGACTGTATGAACATACAGTGTTGTGCTTGAAAATAAATATATCACAAAGATGAATAGTAGTATTTTTTTGCGAGATACTGATCAAATTGTATGTGAATATAAGTATACTTTTTAATTTGTTGTGGGTACTGATTGCTAGGCTTACTTTGTTTTTATTCAAGAGAAACCTCATTTTGTGATATAACAAATCCTCAAGAGAATGCAAACATTGTGAGAGATGATGAAGAATATAGTCTGATCATTCCAGCCCACAGGTCTTTCCGACGTGAAATGAACAAACCAGTGAGTGAACAACACAAAATGTGGAGATGAGCGGACCGGGCTAGCAACAGGAACTGTCCAGATAAAGAAAACCTGCTGTAAGGTAAAC
>NC_091158.1:13323143-13363143 GCF_040958095.1 Procambarus clarkii
GACTTCACGCGCCTGGCCCACACTAGGACTTTTGTCACGTATTCTATAGGTGGCATACAGTGTTCTAAATTACATCTTATTAAGGTCCTCAAGGCTGTCCTGGTGTTTGCCAATTTCGTATTCTATATGCCACTAGTGTATTCTTATTTATGTAAGAATGTGGGGTAAGACTGTGTTATATCTACTCCTAGGCCTACCTTCTCCTAATTATTGAAGGTGGTTCCCCTTCACTGCCTAGCTAGTCAGTTACACTTCTCCATTTTTTCCCCTTACACTTGCTGATATTGATTCCAGTAATTACTGATTAGTCCACATCTGCAACCTCTCTAGGTTTGTCTCAAGTAGGGGTGAAAAATATTTTTCGAGGAATGCTTGAAAATGAGATAGGCTTGATACTGAGGCGTTATTGAATAATTATAATGGGTGATGTGAATGGTAACGTGGGATATAATATGGTATCCCAGGAAAATTGGTTGATTAGATTAAAATATATGTGCAATGAAGACGAAGAGAACCTTATGTAATATTTCCAGACGATGATATGGAGTGGATCTAATAGTATTGATGTTTGTTTGTAATAATCCAAAAATACATGATAAGGTATTAAATGATTTAGAGAAGCTTTATCATTTTTTTTTCATTGTCTCTAGGAATTTGTATATAATCGGCCTTATACCATGTCGTGGTATATCTTTATAATCAGACTATAAAGATATAGAGAGCCCAGCAATACGTGTGGATGCTTAGCATGCTTATAGATTTGAAATAGGGTGGAGTATACTGCCGGAAGACACTGCTCTTGTTGGCTGCCTTTTACTGAAGCTATTGGGTTTAAGATAGTGCTTGTGGAACGCCATACACGGAGAAACTATGTGAGGTATGGGTAGATAAATGAGTAATAGTGTATGAGAGAGGGCTCAAATTGCCGTAAAAGGTTGAACCCACCCTTCGTCCTCCCCAGCAATAACCTTATTGTTGGTTCCCCCCCTCCCTCCTCCCCCCTCCCCCTTCCCCCCCTCCCCCCTCCCCCGTAGCATGATAGCAAGACCGTCCTCAACAACAAAGGCCAAATGCTCGTTAATCCAGTCGCCAAACCTCTGTTTATGAATGAAAACGGTTTACACACGATTCACAGCTGATAACACTCGAACTTTTCTCGAACAGTGCTCTACTGACGACCTCTGCTGGAATCGCAACTCTAAATGCTTCACGCACGTACAAATAGTCGCCAACAGAACCTAACCACCCTACGCCTAACTATACATAAAAGTTTAATGAATAAGAACATATATATATATATATATATATATATATATATATATATATATATATATATATATATATATATATATATGTCGTACCTAGTAGCCAGAACGCACTTCTCAGCCTACTATGCAAGGCCTAATTTGCCTAATAAGCCAAGTTTTCATGAATTAATTGTTTTTCGACTACCTAACCTACCTAACCTAACCTAACTTTTTCGGCTACCTAATCTAACCTAACCTATAAAGATAGGTTAGGTTAGGTTAGGTAGGGTTGGTTAGGTTCGGTCATATATCTACGTTAATATTAACTCCAATAAAAAAAAATTGACCTCATACATAATGAAATGGGTACCTTTATCATTTCATAAGAAAAAAATTAGAGAAAATATATTAATTCAGGAAAATTTGGCTTGTTAGGCAAATCGGGCCTTGCATAGTAGGTCGAGAAGTGCATTCTGGCTACTAGGTACGACATTATATATATATATATATATATATGTCGTACCTAGTAGCCAGAACGCACTTCTCAGCCTACTATGCAAGGCCCGATTTGCCTAATAAGCCAAGTTTTCATGAATTAATGTTTTTTCGACTACCTAACCTACCTATCCTAACCTAACCAAACTTTTTCGGCTACCTAACCTAACCTAACCTATAAAGATAGGTTAGGTTAGGTTAGGTAGGGTTGGTTAGGTTCGGTCATATATCTACGTTAATTTTAACTCCAATAAAAAAAAATTGACTTCATACATAATGAAATGGGTAGCTTTATCATTTCATCAGAAAAAAATTAGAGAAAATATATTAATTTAGGAAAACTTGGCTTATTAGGCAAATCGGGCCTTGCATTGTAGGCTGAGAAGTGCGTTCTGGCTACTAGGTACGACATATATATATATATATATATATATATATATATATATATATATATATATATATAAAATTTATATATATATATATATAAAATTTATATATATAATATATATATATATATATATATATATATATATAATTTATATATATATATATATATATATATATATATATATATATATATATATATATATATATATATATATATATATAATTTATATATATAGGTGTTAGCAAATTTATTACAGCTGTAGTTCAACTCTTATAAATATGTATTCTCTTATAAATGTAACGTACATTTTGAAGAACCATAGAGTGGGATTGTTAAATGTAGCTTGGGGACCTTTCAAACGTCAGACGCGTACTATGGAACTCTGTGTGATCACAGCATGTTGAAAGCATTAAGTATCTTTCTCTCTCTCTCTCCTAGAGAAAAATGAGTAGAGAGAGAGAAAGAGAGAGAGACTGTGAGTCAATCCGGATGTCCTCAACGTAGCAGAGACAGAGACGGTGTACACGGCCGGGAATGTGAGTTGCGAGCGGGGTGAGGGAAGGAGGTTTTGGTAAAGGAGGGGGAATACCGAACTATGATTTGGTATGCGGGGTGTGGCCAGGTGTCTGCGAGCGCTCATGTGTATGGCAAACAACAAGGATCTTGACGCAGGCCTCTCCGGGTCAAATTATGTCCCTGACGCTCGCGTTACTCCTCCGGAGACCACACCTGCCTCGGGAAGGCCAGGGGAGGGGAGGAGTGGGGAAGGGGATGCGTGTGAGGTAAAATAGGAAAGTGCCTGTAGTTGGAAGGGGCAAAGAAAGGGAGGGCCAGGAGTTTGAAGAGACGGTGGGTTAGGGGGGCATCAGTTTGGGGAGGAAAGGGGAGGGAGTAGTTGGTAGAAGTGAGGAAAGGGAGAGGATGGGAACAAAAGTTGAGAAGAAAGACTTGAGGAACCAGGACGAGTGTATTGTCAAGTTTGGGGGTAAAAAAACGGTGCATTAGTTGCAAGAAGAAATCAGGAAAGCAAGGTACGAAAACTGAGGGGTGAGGTGTGAAAGTGGCAGTGGTTGGAAAGTTTGGAAGGGCTGAGCGTGGCAGCGTGACTGCTCTTCGTATCCATCAGTAGGATGGGTTGCAGTAGGCAAGAAAGATGAGAGAGCAACAGTAAGGACTCATTCCTTCCCTCTCTCAACAAGGAGGACAGTAGCGTGGCTCTGTGTCTTCCTCCTGCAACAGGGAGGGCGCCAAGAAGGGCGGCAATGTGTACCCTTCTCTCCCTCAACAAGAAGAAAGGGACACACGAAGGGTGCTCTCAAATCACTCTCCCATCTTCCATGAGGGAGGGTAGCGGGAAAGGTGAACGTCAGTGTAGCAGAAAGGAAAAGAGGAAGGACAGTAGCAAGGTCCCTCTCCCTTCTTCTTTCAGCAGGGTGAAGGGGTGGGGCGGGAGGAGAGAGAGGGCACGAGTGTCCCCTGCCTCCCCCCGCTGGAGCGGCGGGGCCCGGGGCAGTGGGCGGTAGTCAGCATCAAAGTTGATGTATGAGTAATGAGTGCGGGCCGGGGGGCAGGGCTGCGACTCTCTCTGTTGTGTCTCAATTGTAAAAGTCTTTGTGGCGGGCGATGGTCCTTGTGATGCTTGTTTGGACAAGTGGCGCGCCTCCCCGCTCTCCTCCCACCCACCATTGATTTGTGGGCCCTCCACCACAGCGATTCTTGGAGGGATTTGTGGTGGTGGGCCCCTCTGCCACAGGGATTCATGGTGGATAATGTGGAGATCCACCACAACAGGAGTTCAGGTTGGGCTTTGTAGGGTGCTGTTTTTATTTGCCCTTTACAACAAAAACATATGTTGGCATTTCTGGTGGAACTATGGAGGCCTTTCCATTCCAGAAATTAATTTGGGCTCTCCATCGGGATTCATGGAAGAATTTGGCGGTTGTCTTCCGCTTCAAGCATTTACGTTGCGATTTGTTGAGGTATTTAGGGCTCTACGTAATTATTCATGGTGCGATTCGGTGGTGTGTGGTGTGGTGTTGTGGTAGCCTCCTTGTGGATTAGAGAGGGTCCTCGCGGGGGTGGAAAAAGCAGCGGGGCAGCCTAGTGAGAAACAACAAGGACTGGATGCAGCGAGTCAACAAAGACTTCAAGCTGACTGCCAAAGGAACATGAAGAAATATTTCCCAGGCAGGATTTTGCCAAGGGTATACTGCGGTACATTGCAAAATGTCGTACAGGTAAGTGTACCCGTGTTACAGGTACGCTGTACGTTTCCTGTAGGTGTATTACCAGTTACAACTGCCACAAAGGATCACTACTAGTGGCCAACGCAACGCGAATCATTGCTGATAAATCTTCTTGATTATATTGTGTTAATCCTTGCAACTTATTCCTCTTCTTTCTCAATACTTCCACTTACGATATCTGTTTTGACTATTCTCTGAGCTTGCCCTCCAAGACCCGCCCTGTTCTCTACGCTTGCCCTCTTATACCTCTGTTCTAATCTACGCTTGTCCTCTCAGACCTCTGTTCTCCTCTATGCTTGCCCTCTCATACCTCTGTTCTCCTCTATGCTTGCCCTCTCATTCCTCTGTTCTCTATACTTCTCTCTTAGATTTGTGCTCTTCCCTCAGACCTTTGCACACACTTCCTCCCTACCTTCTCACCGCCCGGAGTCTCCATCTATACTTCATGATTTCCTTATTTTCGTGTTCAGTGAATTCTCCCTCTCAACTTCTTCTCGTGTTGTCATCTCCACTGCTAACCGCTCCATTCCTCCCCCATCACTTCCTCCACACCGCTAACCCCCCTCCACTCGGCCACATCCCCCCCCTCCACTCGGCCACATTCCCCCTCCACTCGGCCACACCCTCCTCCATTCTGCCACCCCCCATTCTGCCACCCCCCATTCTGCCACCCTCCATCCTGCCACCCTCCATCCTGCCACCAACCTTGGGGTGCTACTCAACTTCCTGGTCACTTGGTTCTGCTCCTCACAAGTTGGTGGCCCCGTTGCCAATACCTGTCACGCTAGTGTATGGTCTCAGCCAGAGCCGTGTGGGGCCTGTTTATACGGAGCTGCTGGCAGTAGGTGAGAGATAGAGAGGAGAGAGAGAGAGAGAAGCAAAGACAAGGGAGAGAGAGAGAGAGAAACAAAAACAAGGGAGAGAGAGAAACAAAGGGAGAGAAAGAGAGGAACAAATATAAAGAGAGACAAAGAGAGGAGAGAGAGCATCAGTAATGTAAAGAAAAAAATAACTTTCCAGCACTTAGAATATCAAAATTCGTGAGTTTATGAACATCAATGCAAGAGTTGTTCCGTCACCTTCCATCAGTGACATTTTCCAACTTGAATGAAATAACTACATGTCGACCTTATTGAAAACCTCCATTTTATTTATCTTCCACTTCATTTTACACGGGCCTACATCCTCAGAGGTCCACGAAGAATGCTCAACCACGTATCGTGAATGATTATTGGGAGACTGACATAAACTGCTATGCTGCCTAGTCTTTCAAGACCTTACGTTGGGTTGGTGGTCTTTGTTTAACGTGAATTTCCATGTGTTTCTAGTTTTAACACGCACGTGCTTCACTGCCAACGATTTCCAATACTTTGACAATAGTGTTATCTGTTTTAGATATAAACAGCTCGACCAATGACCGGACCCAGTTTTTGGTTGACCTCTCTGACATCACGGTACTATGATGGTTAACCTGCCTCGCTGGGACTTCAGTGTCTCAAGCTTGAGTCTCTATTGGAGAGACATTGTTGGTTGCTAATCTGGTGTATGCATGTTATCGGAATGTGAATATATAATATATATAAAATTGAGAAACACCGATATCGCGGGTAATACAGACGAGGAGTCACAATAACGTGGCTGAAATATGTTGACCAGACCACACACTAGAAAGTGAAGGGACGACGACGTTTCGGTCCGTCCGGGACCATTTTCATATCGTGAGATTGAGAATCACAATCGACTTGAGAATGGTCCAAGACGGACCGAAACATCGTCGTCCCTTCACCTTCTAGTGTGTGGTCTGGGCAACATCTCTCTCTCTCTCTCTCTTGGGCGTCGCGCCAAAAACATTTCGCAATTTTGCTCTGCTGTTCCTTTGGCTGGGCGTCGGCCACTTTGTCTTCGTCTGACAGGCAGATAGTGTCGTAGTCCTCACAGTTGTGTCCTCATATATCCGCACTCCTCACTCTGCGCCCACCTCATATATCCAGTCTCCTCACGTCTATCCATCTCTCGGGTGCGTTTATCTGTGTGTTCGTCAGAGCGTAAGTATTGGGGGGAATTGCAGCAGGCCTATTGGCCCATACGAGGCGGTTCCTGTTTATATGGAATACAAGTCTCTAATGTAATTGTCGTGCTCTATTATTGGTGCTGACTCTTTCTGGTGCTCTAATAGTTCTGACTCTTCCTGGTGCTCTAATAATCTTCCTGGTGCTCTATTATTGGTGGTGACTCTTCCTGGTGCTCTAATATTGGTGGTGACTCTTCCTGGTGCTCTAATAATCTTCCTGGTGCTCTAATATTGGTGGTGACTCTTCCTGGTGCTCTAATAATCTTCCTGGTGCTCTAATATTGGTGGTGACTCTTCCTGGTGCTCTAATAATCTTCCTGGTGCTCTAATATTGGTGGTGACTCTTCCTGGTGCTCTAATAATCTTCCTGGTGCTCTAATAATCTTCCTGGTGCTCTAATATTGGTGCTGACTCTTCCTGGTGCTCTAATATTTGTGCTGACTCTTCCTGGTGCTCTAATATTTGTGCTGGCTCTTCCTGGTGCTCTAATATTGGTGGTGACTCTTCCTGGTGCTCTAATATTGGTGGTGACTCTTCCTGGTGCTCTAATATTGGTGCTGACTCTTCCTGGTGCTCTAATATTGGTGCTGACTCTTCCTGGTGCTCTAATATTGGTGCTGACTCTTCCTGGTGCTCTAATATTGGTGCTGACTCTTCCTGGTGCTCTAATATTGGTGCTGACTCTTCCTGGTGCTCTAATATTGGTGCTGACTCTTCCTGGTGCTCTAATATTGGTGCTGACTCTTCCTGGTGCTCTAATATTGGTGCTGACTCTTCCTGGTGCTCTAATATTGGTGCTGACTCTTCCTGGTGCTCTAATATTGGTGCTGACTCTTCCTGGTGCTCTAATATTGGTGCTGACTCTTCCTGGTGCTCTAATATTGGTGCTGACTCTTCCTGGTGCTCTAATATTGGTGCTGACTCTTCCTGGTGCTCTAATATTGGTGCTGACTCTTCCTGGTGCTCTAATATTGGTGCTGACTCTTCCTGGTGCTCTAATAATCTTCCTGGTGCTCTAATATTGGTGCTGACTCTTCCTGGTGCTCTAATATTGGTGCTGACTCTTCCTGGTGCTCTAATATTGGTGCTGACTCTTCCTGGTGCTCTAATAATCTTCCTGGTGCTCTAATATTGGTGCTGACTCTTCCTGGTGCTCTAATATTGGTGCTGACTCTTCCTGGTGCTCTAATATTGGTGCTGACTCTTCCTGGTGCTCTAATATTGGTGCTGACTCTTCCTGGTGCTCTAATATTGGTGGTGACTCTTCCTGGTGCTCTAATATTGGTGGTGACTCTTCCTGGTGCTCTAATAATCTTCCTGGTGCTCTAATATTGGTGCTGACTCTTCCTGGTGCTCTAATATTGGTGCTGACTCTTCCTGGTGCTCTAATATTGGTGCTGACTCTTCCTGGTGCTCTAATATTGGTGCTGACTCTTCCTGGCGCGCTCTCATAAGTGGCAACCAGGAACCAAACAGTTCATCAAGTGGAAACTGATCTTTGCCACATCCTTTGGCACCCTGGGTGTTAGTCAGCTGTCACGGGCTGCTTCCTGGGGGTGGAGGCCTGGTCGAGGACCGGGCCGCGGGGACACTAAAGCCCCGAAATCATCTCAAGGTAACCTCAAGATAACCCTCTTGCTGTGAGCGGTGTACATGCAGGATCCCCCTCACCCTTTACTGAGCAGCGAGGCGGATCTTTGACTGTTTTGATTCAGCCTAAGGCAGGAATATTGGGCAGACTTAGCGTAGTCTACGCTCCATGTTGGTTTGGGCCCCGCTCCTGTGCCAGGTAAGTCCACTACGGGCTCACCATAGCCCGTGCTACTTGCCCCGCTCCTGTGCCAGGTAAGTTACGGGCTCACCATAGCCCGTGCTACTTGGAACGTTTGTTCTGAGTAGCTGAATCTAAAACAACAACAACAACGTCCATCTTGGTAACGTTCCCGTCTTAACTGCCCGCCCAGTTTCACCGTCTTCAATTGTGGACAGAACCATCAAATGTTAGAATGTCTAAGTCCGAGCCCAGTTTATATGTGATATATGTAGACCAGACCACACGCTAGAAGGTAAAGGGACGACGACACCTTCTAATGTGTGGTCTGGTCAACATACGTTAGCCACGTTATTGTGACTCACCGCCTGCACGTGATATATGTATTTACATATATGTGATATATGTATTTACATATAGCTTGTATTTGTCCAAAGTTGACGCTTTGGGCGGACTTCAGCCAGTGTTTGAAGATTACACATTGGTGGTGTCATTGGCTGGTCGAGGTTGACCACAGTGCCTCACTTTAACATGTATTGCCTTCTTCCTCCTAACCCTAGAGCTTTCTCTCTTTTTATTTTCCTAATATTATATTTTCTGAGAGAGAGAGAGACAGAGAAAATTGAATGAAGGGACGATCAGGGTGACGACGGGAGAGGGGGAAGGAGAGAAGGCACGAGATGGGGTAAGGAAGGGGAGGTGAGAGGGGGGGACAGAGAACGAGAGGAGGGAGAGGTGAGAAAGAGGGGAGGGAGGGAGGGGGAGAGACCCCGAGCACCGCAGGAACTCCGATCTCGTATATGAGTGAATCTCTTCTCTCTTGAATGTTTCTGTGGTTCGGAAAACACCGGAACACTGGTGTTACTCCTTTGTCTCGTTTATGACAGCATCTGGTATCTGTGGCACGGTAGAACATCTGTCATTCGCTCCCATTTTCTCTCACACAGGCGCTACTTGGAGATGAAATCTTTTAACAGTATTTCAATAGTGTCTCTTGGGTATCAAAAGGAACTGCTGCCTCAGAAACATTCTCTGATCATAGCTTCATAAACTTCACTCTGGCCATAATTCGGACATTGACTTGCGCCTAAAATATTCTCCTAAGCATGAGTTGGAGAGTTGTTTGTACACTCTCTTCCCAGAACCTTATACATTTGAGCCTTATTAGGGAAAGATGTGCAGGGCTGGAACTTCGAGGAGAGGGTCTGGAGCCTGAAGGAGCGGGATATATATATATATATTTATTTATTTATATTAATTTATTTTGGACCATCGAAGCCTCGAACCGAGGACTACAAAAGCAGCAACCCGCATTCCTACCAACCCAGCACCCACAATGAAGACAGATCTCATAGACATACAACTGGTATGGACCTGGGACGTGAGACCTCCCCTGGGGTGTAACGTGAGTGTGGTGGAGGTGTTGGGTGATCCACGTCCCTCTCATCTACATTACTAACCACAATATCGTGGGTAATAACATTTCATTCACTTGGCCCATCAGAGCCGGGAACCAGTGACGGGGGAGACACGCCTCACAACATTCCCTGTGAGGTAAATCAGCAAGACCCAGATACACATGAGAAGCGGGAATCAGGACAGAAAGTGACTGTATAGAAAGCAGGAATAACAATTAAACAGCAGCTGCATCAGCACAACAACAGCACATCAACAACAATACCAGCACAGCAGCTGTAACAGCTGAAGAGCACTACCAGGAGAGGAAACAAAGAGCAGGAGCAAGAGCAGCAGCAGCAGCAGGGGCAGCTAAAGCACGAGCAGCAGTGTTGATCTTTCATCTGATTCCTCCGTGTGCCACAACCAATCCGCACCCCCCAGCGCCGACGTCACAACACCGCTCCCGCAAGGTCGTTAATGCCACCTCTAATTACAGGAATGTGGGCCTTGTCGGCGGGGATCCCTTAGCACCCTCTTGCTGTGAGCGGTTTACATGCAGGATCCCCTCAGCCTTTACCGAGCAGCGAGGCGGACGTTTGACTGTTTTGATTCAGCCTAAATTTCATATCACGTTTTTTCCACATGAGCTACAAATCAGATGTTGAAGATCTTTCTCTCTCTCTCTCCCTCTCTGTGTCTCGTATTTGGAGTGTAACAGAGATCAAAGATGACGAGATTGGAAGGGGAATATCAGGGTGAGAGGGAGGGGGAAGGGGGGCGTGGGAGGAGATGCAGGGCTTCTCCCAGTGTAAATTTAATTCGTGTTTTGGGATCCGGGGGAGACAGATGTGTTTTTTGGTTATGTATAAAGGTGGGAGGGAAGAGGAGTGTTGAAAGAGTGTCCGACGGTTGATTAAAGGAAGAGACTGGAAGGTGAGGGGGGGGCGGGGAGTAGGTGAGGGGGGCGGGGAGTAGGTGAGGGGGGGGGGGGTCTGGGAGTACGTGAAGGTGCTGGAAAGTAGGCTCGGGGCTCGGAGAATTAATTGGTGATTGAGGCAGAGAGTAGGTGATGTGGCGGAAAGTAGGTGAAGGAATGAGGATAGAGAATCACCTGCCTTTCTACCACCTTACAGCAGGGAAGAAGATGGGTTGCCATTTACCTCAACGTAAACCGTCAATCCGGTTGATTGGTTATCTTCGTAATTATATATTTAATGTTACCTGCATGTGTTAACATTGTCGTGTATGCATTTCCCCACAAATACTCAACGTTAGCTGATGGGGCTATTGTAGTGAGCTGAATAATTAACCCAAACTTACTTTAAGATCAGAAATTCTAGTCTCTTACTGTTGAAGTAATAAGCCATTTGGGAGAATCCGCCATATTTTCACAAGTTCATTGTAGCCACAAATGGCTTGTTTTATTTTCTATATTGTTCCTTGGTGTTAATAATTTCTCCGGCTTGGTGTCTTCTTTTGATAATTGGTCTGCTGTGTTTTATAATATGTTTGTGAATGTGAAAATTACGTAGAAGATGAATTCAGGTGGAAACAAACACACACACACACACACACACACACACACACACACACACACACACACACACACACACACACACACACACACACACACACACAGTAAAGTAATTATTGAGTAGTTAATAAATGGAATGCATTTATTAGGAAAAGTGATGTGGTGGAGGAAGACTCCATACATACTCTCAAATGTAGACATAATAGAGTCCAATAGGCTCAGGAATCTGTACACCAGTTGATTGACAATTGAGAGGCGGAACCAAAGAACTAAAGCTCAGCCCCCCCCCGCCCCCCGCTAGCACAACTAGGTGAGTATACCCACGCGTCTGTATGTAAACTTTCCGACGCCAGGTCTTTGGCCGTAGCCTATCATGGTATCCGGCCAAAATGGCTTACGTATATAGGAAGTGGATTGGGTTTCGATTGGGTACTGGTGCCTGGGATTAGTTTGGCGGCTCATGTACCGTAAATTAAAAAGGTTGATGTTAGATGACTGTGTATACGACTGTGGTGTGCAATTGCATGGGTTAAAATAGTTTTGAAAAATAGTTTGCAGACTGATGGTTATCAATGGTTATTGGATGAACAATAAGGATTTTTCTTTTGTAATACCCGTTTTCCATTTTTTTTTAATATTTTACAAATTATTGTGCAATTATGCATAAGCTTTGTGCTTTATATAATTGTTTAATGTGAAGCAGTTTACTGGCTTGTGTGGTACTTCGTGCGGGAAGATATCGTAAGGGAAGATAACGTAAGGGAAGATAACGTAAGGGAAGATATCGTAAGTGGTCGCGGGACACCTTACACCACATCCACTTGTTTTTGGTTTGTCCGCACACACAATGGGAGTGTAAGGGTGGGTAAAGGGAGGCAACCCGTTCTCGCACTTTCGTATAGTCAATATTGACTTATTAAATACGTGCATATGTGACATACTAATTTATTGTGACTATTTTAGTTTACCTTGAAAAGCTTCATAGAAAACACCGACCTTACCTAACCTTCTTAGTATGTTAAGATAAGCAACTTATTGCTTCGTAATTACAATTATTATTTAACCTATTATAGGTATAGGTTAAGTAATAATTGTAATTACGAAGCAATAAGATGCTTATCTTAATATACTAAGAAGGTAAGGTAAGGTCGGTGTTTTCTATGAAGCTTTTCAATGTAAACTAAAATAGTCACAATAAATTAGTATGTCACATATGCACGTATTTAATAAGTCAATATTGACTATAGGAAAGTGCGAGAACAGGTTGAGGGAGGAGTGGTGGGTTTAAGGAGTGTAAGGGAAGGTAAAGGGAGGAGGGGTGGTGGGTTTACGGAGTGTAAGGGAAGGTACAGGGAGGAGGGGTGGTGGGTTTACGGAGTGTAAGGGAAGGTACAGGGAGGAGGGGTGGTGGGTTTACGGAGTGTAAGGGAAGGTACAGGGAGGAGGGGTGGTGGGTTTACGGAGTGTAAGGGGAAGGTACAGGGAGGAGGGGTGGTGGGTTTACGGAGTGTAAGGGAAGGTACAGGGAGGAGGGGTGGTGGGTTTACGGAGTGTAAGGGAAGGTACAGGGAGGAGGGGTGGTGGGTTTACGGAGTGTAAGGGAAGGTACAGGGAGGAGGGGTGGTGGGTTTACGGAGTGTAAGGGGAAGGTACAGGGAGGAGGGGTGGTGGGTTTACGGAGTGTAAGGGAAGGTACAGGGAGGAGGGGTGGTGGGTTTACGGAGTGTAAGGGAAGGTACAGGGAGGAGGGGTGGTGGGTTTACGGAGTGTAAGGGAAGGTACAGGGAGGAGGGGTGGTGGGTTTACGGAGTGTAAGGGAAGGTACAGGGAGGAGGGGTGGTGGGTTTACGGAGTGTAAGGGAAGGTACAGGGAGGAGGGGTGGTGGGTTTACGGAGTGTAAGGGAAGGTACAGCGAGGAGGGGTGGTGGGTTTACGGAGTGTAAGGGAAGGTACAGGGAGGAGGGGTGGTGGGTTTACGGAGTGTAAGGGAAGGTACAGGGAGGAGGGGTGGTGGGTTTACGGAGTGTAAGGGAAGGTACAGGGAGGAGGGGTGGTGGGTTTACGGAGTGTAAGGGAAGGTACAGGGAGGAGGGGTGGTGGGTTTACGGAGTGTAAGGGAAGGTACAGGGAGGAGGGGTGGTGGGTTTACGGAGTGTAAGGGAAGGTACAGGGAGGAGGGGTGGTGGGTTTACGGAGTGTAAGGGAAGGTACAGGGAGGAGGGGTGGTGGGTTTACGGAGTGTAAGGGGAAGGAGAGAAGGAATGAAAGGTTTAGGGAGAATAATGGAAACAGGGAGGAGAGGTGACAAAATGGAAATTTTATTTTCCAAATGAAATGGACCCAAAACAGCAAGTTTTGGGTCTTCTGGTAGGTTAGAAGGGCAGCAAGTTCTCCTTAGGTTTCAAAACTTCATGAAAAATGCTAATTTAAACTGTACTTTCCTAACCTAACAGACTAAGCCAGAGGACCCAAAATGAAAAACGGGACAGTACGTCGCTTTCGCCAGCCGATTCCATTTTCAATTACGGCAATTTTTAGCCGTAGCGCGCATTTTTTTTTTTTTATCTTTATTTAAAAAAATACAATATAAATTACATATACATAGCGCGCATTCGAGCGAAGAGCAACGATATTTGTAAGATGACGGGTTGTTACAGAGTAAGATAATGACGGGAGGTGGCGATTGAGTGATTGATGAAGATTAAGCCACCCAAAAGGTGGCACGGGCATGAATAGCCCGTAAGTGGTGGCCCTTTACAGCCATTACCAGTATCAAGAGCTGATACTGGAGATCTGTGGAGGTGCAACTGCACCCTGCGTGACGGGAGATGTCTCCCGTCGGGAGTTGGCATTAGGGAGTGTACTATATACGTACTATATTTTGGGTGAGGTCACCGAAAAACAAATATAAGCATGATCTGGGTATGTAAAATTGTTTTTGAAAACGTAAGAAGTGTTCTTGTGAAACGTTTCTAAGCGTCAGACCATAAATATAGAATGAAAATGAACTTTGGAGAGTTAATTTTTCAACTACCCTCAACAGTGAAGAAAAACATAAAAAATATTGAGAAGATTCGTGTTAGAATCATTAGTCTTACCCTTTCGGTCATATTCAACAACATATGTTTACAAGAAAAACTGCTATCAAAATATATATATATATATATATATAATGTATATATATATATATATATATATATATATATATATATATATATATATATATATATATATATATATATATATATAGAAGCATCAAGAAATATGGACCAATAGGCTTTCTACAATCACTTCTATTCAATACCCATTGTTTCGTGTTCTGTCTTGTGTTGATGAAATTAATACCTTATTAAATACCACCTCACCCCATCCACCTCACTCATATGTAGATATAAACAAATCGGAGATGTGTAAGTTCTATTCAGTTGTGTATGTGTAAACTAAAGTCTTTGAAAATGTAATAAGTTTTACGAAACGCGCTCAAGTGTCGCGTCAGACTAGAAATATATATATATATATATATATATATATATATATATATATATATATATATATATATATATATATATATATATATAATACTATTTTTTCCGAAGTGAAATAGAATACTTTATATTAAAGCGGAGTTGTGTGGTGGGTTTTAAATAGTGAATTAGAGGAGAGTTTACCCAGAGCGGTGAAACACAACCAATGCATTTAATATAAATGCTCCCAAACCAATTTAATACATTTGGTATGTTGATGTGTGTCTGCCCTCTGGTTGAAGGCAATTGGATCGGTAATCATGATTTGCAGGTCTAAACTTTATAATTTTTTGGCCTGTGTTTTCTCAACTAAACGAAGTGGAAGAGGCTTCATTTGACGGTCAGAAATTTGTGTTTAGGCTGCGTCGTTTGGCAGGGAAATTTTGAAAAAAAAGCTCATGATATGCAAAACTGCTTAAATTTAAGCACAAACCATATTGCAACTTTTAGATTAGTAGATCGCTTATACAGAATGAATGATCGCATCTGTATCCCTGAATGACTAATCATGTTAAATGTTAAAATGTAGGATTCGCAGCGAATTTTATTATAAAGTTTAATATTCAATATTTGATCTGGTGTTACCACACAGTAGGCTGTTAATATCCAATTGTTGGTGGCTGCTCTTAACACTTAATCGCTAGACATCTGAGTAAAAGACCAGCCTCACATCTCCTGTGTTAGACCAGCCTCACATCATTGTTAGACCAGCCTCACATCTCCACTGTTAGACCAGCCTCACATCTCCACTGTTAGACCAGCCTCACATCTCCTCTGTTAGACCAGCCTCACAAATACCCGCCTGACGAACATGCGCGATCTCTCGGGCGTAAGCGACAGCGTTCATTATATTGAAGGAGCTGGTGGGTATTAAGTCAACCTGTTCTCTCGATTTAACCTTCCGCGAGACATGCAACTGTTTTGGCCTAACCTGAAACGTGCGAACCCAAGCAACCCACCTAACCTGCCGAGAGCTATGGACAGAAAACGTGGAATACCAGCGAGGTCTTCAGAGTTCTCACTGGGAGTACAGTATATGCCGTACGCTTGTTAGCTTTGTATAAATAAATGGCCACGCCTGTGGTAGAAAAACTACAGAAATTGGGTGTGCATCTGTGTCTCTCTGTATCTCTCTCTCTCTCTCTCTCTCTCTCTCTCTCTCTCTCTCTCTCTCTCTCTCTCTCTCTCTCTCTCCCTTCTTCTATTATGTTTTAACTCTATACAACTTGTTAAATATGTTACTATTAAATCCAGATAAGCGTGACTTTTTATGAGATAATGTTGCAGGTACCAGGACAGGAGGTTAATTAACCAATAATTAACCTTGTCGCCGAATCGTGACTAACAAGAAAATGTATTAAATGTTCATATTTACTTTATATAATTTAGATTCTCAGTTTTTTTTTTTTTTTTTTTTGGGGGGGGGGGGGGGCAAAAAGTCGACAAATTTTTGGATAGATAAAACTAAAAAACAGCAAAAACGTTCTCCCTAAAAATGTTGCAATACGACAAGGACATTTTCAAGCCTAGTTTTATCCTAGTTTTTTTTATCCATTAGATTTTTTTTTAAACAAAATTTCGAGAGGTTGAGTATCTTAGTCAGTGGCATTTCTCTCCGACTCAGATTCTGGGAAGTGGGTTTCTGTTCACGTTTTCTTAGTGTAACTTTTGAATTGTTGTTGTTTAAGGTTCGCTGCCTGGAACAAAAAGTTCCAAGTAGCACGGTCTATGGTGAGCCCGTAGCCTTTTGAGGGGGAGACTGTTACATTGTCTTACATGCTGTTCGATCACGATAACATGCAGAACGTCGGTGCGATAACATGGAGAACGTCGGTGCGATAACATTGCCTCAGAATGTTAATAATAAATGCTACGTTGGGGAACAAGAGTATATTGTTCGATGTGAATTTTGATGTTATTATCTTAATTTAATTTTTATTTTGTTTTATTGTTTTACAGTTTTTATTTATTGTTTTTTTTTCGTTGTCTTCAAATTCTTTTGTTCCTCATCGTCGTCTTCTTTCTTCTCATTTTCCTAGTTTCTTCCCTCATTTTCTTCCAGATATTGAGCTTATTCTTCGTTTGTTGTGTTGACATCGTTGATTTGTTAGTGTTGTGGTGTAGGTGATGGTACATGTGGTGGTGGTGATGTAGGTGATGGTACATGTGGTGGTGGTGATGTAGGTGATGGTACATGTGGTGGTGGTGATGGTACATGTAGTGTTGTGGTGTAGGTGATGGTACATGTGGTGGTGGTGATGGTGGTGATGGTACATGTGGTGGTGGTGGTGTAGGTGATGGTGGTGGTGGTGGTGGTGGTGTAGGTGATGGTACATGTGGTGGTGGTGATGTAGGTGATGGTACATGTGGTGGTGGTGATGGTACATGTAGTGTTGTGGTGTAGGTGATGGTACATGTGGTGGTGGTGATGGTGGTGATGGTACATGTGGTGGTGGTGGTGTAGGTGATGGTGGTGGTGTAGGTGATGGTGGTGGTGGTGGTGGTGGTGTAGGTGATGGTACATGTGGTGGTGGTGATGTAGGTGATGGTACATGTGGTGGTGGTGATGGTACATGTAGTGTTGTGGTGTAGGTGATGGTACATGTGGTGGTGGTGATGGTGGTGATGGTACATGTGGTGGTGGTGGTGTAGGTGATGGTGGTGGTGGTGGTGGTGGTGTAGGTGATGGTACATGTGGTGGTGGTGATGGTGGTGATGGTACATGTGGTGGTGGTGGTGGTGCTTGTGTGTGTGGTGTTGGTGTATGTATACATGTATGTGGTGATGGTTTAATGGATAATGTGGTGGTGGTAGTGGTGGTGATGGTGGTGGTGATGATGGTGGTGGTGGTGGTAGTGGTGATGGTGGTAGTAGTGGTGGTGGTGGTGGTGGTGATGGTGGTGGTGGTGATGGTGGTGGTAGTGGTGATGGTGGTAGTAGTGGTGGTGGTGGTGGTGGTGGTAATGGTGGTAGTAGTGGTGGTGGCGGTGCTTAAAAGTAAGGGTGGTCGTACAGTTTTTAGCGTTTATATTTGTTTTGGGTGAGTTTATTTTTTGTTATGTTGGTGGTAGTATTTGTGATGTAATTGTTGTGGCTCTGGCGTTCTCCTTTTTTTTGTGGTGATTTGTTCAAAAAATTTTGTTTTGTTATTGCCTTTGTTCGCCTTTAATAGTTTTTTTGTTTAAATCACCGCTATTGTTTTATTTGTAATTATGTTTGTTTCACAGATGTTAATTTAAAACAAATACGCGCTTTTCTTGTTTTGATTTTGATAAAGAGTGATATAAACCTACGCTTCTGTTGTTAATGCTGAATGCGAAGCGGTTTTGTGTATTTTGTAGTTTTTTTTAGAAGGAAATTATCGTCTTAAAGGCGAGTGGTTCACTTGTCCTCTTACTAGGTCATTTAAGAGAGGCTGATCTTTAATTTCCAGTCCAGATGTGACTGGGTCGTTTTTCAAAGGTCCATATTAGAAGGGTGGCCCCATTTGAAGGACCTACGTTAGAAGGGTTGCCCCATTTGAAGGACCTATATTAGATGGGTTGCCCCATTTGAAGGACCTACGTTAGAAGGGTTGCCCCATTTGAAGGACCTATATTAGATGGGTTGCCCCATTTGAAGGACCTACGTTAGAAGGGTTGCCCCATTTGAAGGACCTATATTAGATGGGTTGCCCCATTTGAAGGACCTACGTTAGAAGGGTTGCCCCATTTGAAGGACCTATATTAGATGGGTTGCCCCATTTGAAGGACCTACGTTAGAAGGGTTGCCCCATTTGAAGGACCTACATTAGAAGGGTGGCCCCATTTGAAGGACCTACGTTAGAAGGGTTGCCCCATTTGAAGGACCTACATTAGAAGGGTTGCCCCATTTGAAGGACCTACATTAGAAGGGTTGTCCCATTTGAAGGACCTACATTAGAAGGGTTGTCCCATTTGAAGGACCTACATTAGAAGGGGGGCCCCATTTGAAGGACCTACATTAGAAGGGTTGCCCCATTTGAAGGACCTACATTAGAAGGGTTGTCCCATTTGAAGGACCTACATTAGAAGGGTTGCCCCATTTGAAGGACCTACATTAGAAGGGTTGCCCCATTTGAAGGACCTACGTTAGATGAGTATTCTGACACATAAAGGAGAATCATCCCAAACTTATTAACCATCAGGGTGGAATTATAGGATCACGGAAGCTGCGTTAGCTATAAGATTACACGGAGTTCATTCAATTTTACAAACAAAAGTGCATAGTTGAACAGCTATTTGCAAATAATAATCGAGAGTATCTTAAAAAAATCTTCAAGAAAACTGTTGCAAGTGTTTTACTTCCATAACATCAAAAAATGAAATTGAATACCATAGTAAAAACTGGAACTTTCATAAGCTTTAAACTTGTAGTTTTAAACAGTAAGTATATTTTATTCACCAGAATCACGCAAGAGGCTCGAAGGTGTTACTATGGTAACGACTCTTCCATATTAAGGCATCAGGTATATATATATATATATATATATATATATATATATATATATATATATATATATATATATATATATATATATAAATATATATATAAATATATATATATATAAATATATATATAAATATATATATAAATATATATATAAATATATATATATATATATATATATATATATATATATATATATATATATATATATATATATATATATATATATATATATACCTTTCTAGGTTTAGACTCCAAGCATTGATTACTGGCGGTCAAACACACACCGAAACTACGACGTTGGTACAACGTTCGAACAAGTTTTAACACCACCTAACCAGTTATTAACAACCAATATAGCAAGTTGTAACAACGTTCTAATACGTCATAAACACGTTAAGCCAAGATGTAACAACTTTAGTACAAGTTGTAACAAGCGGAAAATAGAGACAGTTTCGGTTTGTGTTTCCAGGGGGGGTGGGGGGGGGGGGTGGTCAAACGACTCTTCGACCGAACTTTGTTTATACTTGAAGCTGTAAACAATGATCTGATTTGATGGTTCCAGCGTTGTGAACAACCCAGATGATGTACAGAGGTGGATCACTGATATGATGTGGATTTTTTGCTGGCAAAGGGAGCCGGTGGCTGAGCGGACAGTACACTGGACGCGTGATCCTGTGGTCCCGGGTTCGATCCCGGGCGCCGGAGAGAAACAATGGGCAGAGTTTCTTTCACCCTGAGTCCCCTGTTACCTAGCAGTAAATAGGTACCTGAGAGTTAGTCAGGTGTCGCGGGCTGCTTCCTGGGGGTGGAGGCCTGGTCGAGGACCGGGCCGCGGGGACACTAAGCCCCGAAATCATCTCAAGATAACTTCAAGACAACCTAATATACTAAGAAAATATACACAACTTGGTCTTATAGGATATGACCTTCAGTGGTTGATATATTACATAAGTTAGGACTCTATCTTGAGGTTATCTTGGAATGATTTCGGAGCTTAGCGTCCCCGCGGCCCGGTCCTCGACCAGGCCTCCTTTTTGTTACACATCCCCCCAGGAAGCAGCCCGTAGCATCTGTCTCCCAGGTACCTATTTAATGCTAGGTAACACGAGCATTAGGCTGAAAGAAACATTTTGCCCATTGGTCTCCGCCTCCACCGGGGATCGAACCCGGAACCTCAGCACTACGAATCCGAAGCGCTGTCCACCCAGCTGTCAGGCGCCATAGGGCAGGTGCTCTAGGACGAAGTTTGGAAGTGTTGGATGCCGGGACCAGGGGCCAAATTCACGAAAGCACTTACGCAAACACTTACGAACCTGTACATCTTTCCTCAATCTTTGGCGGCTTTGTTTACAATTATTAAACAGTTAATGAGCTCCGAAGCACCAGGAGGCTGTTTATAACAATAACAACAGTTGATTGGCAAGTTTTCATGCTTGTAAACTGTTTAATAAATGTAACCAAAGCCGTCAAAGATTGAGAAGAGATGTACACGTTCGTAAGTACTTTCGTGAATCAGGCCCCAGGCAGGTGGTGCAGGGCGGAGCGCGACAGGTGGCGCCAGTGTTGACTGTGGGCGGTGAAGGTCACCAACCCGCTGGGAAAATAATGGGAAGGTCCGGCCAGTCATGTGTGTGTTATGACGGAGGTGAGGAGGACGAGGAGGAGGATGCTAAAAAGAAGACATGAAGGAAGGAAGGAAGGAAGGAAGGAAGGAAGGAAGGAAGGAAGGAAGGAAGGAAGGAAGGAAGGAAGGAAGGAAGGACGGCAGGCAGGCAAACAGACATGAAGGAATGTGTCAAAAGCAAATAAGGGCAATCTATTCCTCTTTTAAAATAAAGGAATAATTTTAGAACCAAATTAACTGGAGTCAGATGCGAATGTTATTTGTGTAGAGCAATTATTAGCTGAAGAAAGGCAACCCGAAACTCTTTGCGTAATAGTGGCTTTAGGCTTTGTATGTACTAGTTCTATCTAAAAATTCATCAATGTTTGTATCTCACCTTGTATGTACTTTTACCTGAATAAACATTTGATTTGGTTTGAAAGCGCGCTGGAGGATATGTGTATTTTAAGGTAGGTGTGTGTAGCGTGCAGCGCTGGATCACTGGGAAGCAGCCAGGGTGGATGTTGTTATAGATTCAGCTACTCGGAACAAGTTCCAAGTAGCACGGGCTATGGTGAGCCCGTAAGTTACCTGGCACAGGAGCGGGGCTGTGGGCAGCCAGGGGCAAGACGTTCAAGATATACCTTGAGAGGTCTAGCACCCCCCACCTCCCCCTGTTAAGGAGTTCCTCTGACAGGTAGGTGAATGGGAGGTGGGGGGGGGTAGAAATAGCCTAAGCTACTCTATCCCTTTGAGATGTATTTCTTGCTTATCTCAATAAACATACTTGAACTTGAGGTGAATGGGGTGTGGTGAGCTTACAGATGATGAGTCGTTTCTCGCAAACGTAAAATTGTGCTTTATAACTTTATAAGCTTTATAACATGCAACAATGTTGTTGTGTGTTTAAACTGCACACATATACAACATTGATTAAACATGAACCACCTGTATGTTCAACACAACTGTAAATGAACCAAACGTGTTCATCACGGCTGTTGATGAACTTCACACACACATTACAACACAGGTGTTGATGAACCACACACACATTACAACATAGGTGTTGATGAACCACACACACACATTACAACACAGGTGTTGATGAACCACACACACACATTACAACACAGGTGTTGATGAACCACACACACATTACAACATAGGTGTTGATGAACCACACACACACATTACAACACAGGTGTTGATGAACCACACACACACATTACAACACAGGTGTTGATGAACCACACACACATTACAACACAGGTGTTGATGAACCACACACACACACATTACAACACAGGTGTTGATGAACCACACACACACATTACAACACAGGTGTTGATGAACCACACACACACATTACAACACAGGTGTTGATGAACCACACACACACACATTACAACACAGGTGTTGATGAACCACACACACACATTACAACATAGGTGTTGATGAACCACACACACACACATTACAACACAGGTGTTGATGAACCACACACACACACATTACAACACAGGTGTTGATGAACCACACACACACACATT
Organism: Procambarus clarkii; assembly: GCF_040958095.1. Classification (NCBI taxonomy): domain Eukaryota; kingdom Metazoa; phylum Arthropoda; class Malacostraca; order Decapoda; family Cambaridae; genus Procambarus; species Procambarus clarkii. The sequence goes on from NC_091158.1 coordinate 13,345,442, forward strand.
ACAACACAGGTGTTGATGAACCACACACACACACATTACAACACAGGTGTTGATGAACCACACACACACATTACAACACAGGTGTTGATGAACCACACACACACATTACAACACAGCTGTTGATGAACCACACACACACATTACAACACAGGTGTTGATGAACCACACACACACATTACAACACAGCTGTTGATGAACCACACACACACACATTACAACACAGGTGTTGATGAACCACACACACACACATTACAACACAGGTGTTGATGAACCACACACACATTACAACACAGGTGTTGATGAACCACACACATTACAAGAGATGTGCACATGAACAACAAAGACTCGAAAGGTCCTCTGACAGATATATGCAAATCAGAAAAAAATCAACTTTTGTATCTGTTGATCGACAACAAAATAAAGAAAGAAATTGTGGGCAAATTGCCCAAACATTTTTTCCTTAACACCCGACAAATTTATTTTCTCCACTGATGAAAGAATGGAAAAGGGAATCAAAATAAATGTAAAAGAATCGACAGGAATTAAAAAAGATTCAAGATGAACAGAAAAAGAATCTAGAGGAATCCCTTTCGATAACTGTTTCTCCAAACAATATACTGAACTCTTAATGGCTTGTCTGTTTTTAACTTTCTCCAAACTAGTCCACAGTAAGAGGAAAGAAAATTGTGCTATGTACGAAATCCTAATGTTTGACAAAATATAGCCCGAATTTTGTCCAAAATATTGCCCGAAACGCTATGCGTATTAGTGGCATTAGGTATTGTATGTACTAGCTCTATAAATCCAGGTATTTTATGTACTAGCTCTATAAATCCAGGTATTGTATGTACTAGCTCTATAAATCCAGGTATTGTATGTACTAGCTCTATAAATCCAGGTATTGTATGTACTAGCTCTATAAATCCAACATTATTTTTGTAACTCATCATCTATGTATGTATTTTTACCTGAATAAAAATTTGAATTTTGAATAGCAAACCGTTTTCTGTGAGTCGGTGGAGCGTCAATGGCGCCGTGGGTTGTGGAGGGCGGGTGTGGAGTGTTGCCCAGGTCCACGGGATTTACGGCATGTTGGTGTCTAGGTGGGCAGGATGTCCCGGGGGACACGATTAACATAATGAAAGTGTCCTCCGAGATCCGGTGGTGTTTTAAATTCATTGGATTTGGTAACGAATGGCTCGCCAGATCGCTCCATTTTGGGCCGAAAGGCGAGACCCTGCAAGTGAACAACACGGTGACGTCACGGGTGTTGTCAGCGCGGTGTGGTAGGTCACGGGAGTTACGGCTGAGTATTAGTTTTTCTTTATTAAATAATATACAATATAAAGATCACACACACACACACACACACACACACACACACACACACACAGCAGAGGATGTAATGAAACAGTTGACAACACTGGATGCAAATAAAGCTGTTGGACCAGACAAAGTATCACCGTGGATACTCAAAGAGGCAGCGCAGGCTCTCAGCGTGCCTCTGGCAATGATCTTTAATGAGTCACTTATGTCGGGAGAATTGCCCAGTTGCTGGAAGGAGGCAAATGTCGTACCGATTTTCAAAAAGGGTGATAGGGAGGAGGCACTTAACTACAGACCCGTATCACTGACAAGCATCCCCTGCAAAATACTTGAAAGAATAATTAGGCTAAGACTTGTTGAGCACCTGGAGAGCATTGGGTTTGTAAACAAGCACCAACATGGGTTCTGGACAGGGAAATCATGCCTAACAAACCTTTTAGAATTCTATGATAAAGTAACAAGGATAAGGCAGGACAGAGAAGGCTGGGCAGACTGCATATTTCTTGACTGCCAAAAGGCCTTTGATACGGTACCGCACATGAGACTGCTATACAAACTTGAGAGGCAGGTAGGAGTAAGCGGAAAGGCCCTAGTATGGGTGAAGAACTACCTAACAGGAAGGAGCCAGAGGGTAATGGTAAGGGGCGAAAAGTCGGACTGGCGAACAGTAACAAGTGGAGTACCTCAAGGATCGGTGCTGGGACCAATCCTCTTTCTAATTTACGTAAATGATATGTTTACAGGAGTGGAATCATACATGTCAATGTTTGCAGATGACGCAAAATTAATGAGAAGAGTTGTGACAGACGAGGATTGTAGGATCCTCCAAGAGGACTTAAACAGGCTGCAGAGATGGTCAGGGAAATGGCTACTGGAGTTTAACACCAGTAAATGTAAAGTTATGGAAATGGGATCAGGTGACAGGAGACCAAAGGGACAGTACACAATGAAGGGGAACAGCCTACCTGTAACGATTCGAGAAAGAGACCTGGGAGTGGATGTGACACCTAATCTAACTCCTGAGGCACATATAAATAGGATAACGACAGCAGCGTACTCTACACTGGCGAAAATTAGAACTTCATTCAGAAACCTAAATGAGGAAGCTTTTAGGGCGCTTTACACTGCCTACGTGAGACCCGTCTTAGAGTATGCCGCGCCATCATGGAGCCCCCACCTGAAGAAACACATAAAGAAACTGGAGAAGGTTCAGAGGTTTGCGACGAGGCTTGTCCCAGAGCTACGAGGGATGGGATATGAAGAGCGGCTGAAGGAACTGAACCTTACGACACTAGAGAAAAGAAGGGAGAGAGGAGATATGATAGGGACATATAAAATACTCAGGGGAATTGACAAAGTGGAAATAGATGAAATGTTCACACGTAATAATAACAGAACGAGGGGACATGGGTGGAAACTGGAAACTCAGATGAGTCACAGAGATGTTAGGAAGTTTTCTTTTAGCGTGAGAGTAGTAGAAAAATGGAATGCACTTGGGGAACAGGTTGTGGAAGCAAATACTATTCATACTTTTAAAACTAGGTATGATAGGGAAATGGGACAGGAGTCATTGCTGTAAACAACCGATAGCTAGAGAGGCGGGATCCAAGAGTCAATGCTCGATCCTGCAAGCACATATAGGTGAGTACATATAGGTGAGTACACACACACACACACACACACACACACACACACACACACACACACACACAAATGCATTAGGAAGTGATGTGGTGGAGGCTGACTCCATACACAGTTTCAAATGTAGATATGACAGAGCCCAGTAGGCTCAGGAATCTACATCAGTTGATTGACGGTTGAGAGGCGGGACCAAAGAGCCAGAGCTCAACCCTCGCAAACACAACTAGGTGAGTACACACACACACACACACACAATATGAACCAGGAAAAAGTGGTTCACTGAGAAATCACACGGTAATGCTAAAGGATCCTTTACACTAAAATCTGAGAGACGCCTTTGGAATTCTGGTAAGAAAATAGTTTTGAAATTGCCTTATAACCCTCTTTTAAGTACATTGACCCGTAACGTTGCAGACACAAAAGATAAAATCATTGCAGATGATGAGTCACAATAACGTGGCTGATAAATGTTGACCAAAACCACACACTAGAAGATGAAAAGACGAGGACGTTTCGGTCCGTCCTGGACCAAGATTACACATTTACACAGTCGACTTGAGAATGGTCCAGGACGGACCGACACGTCGTCGTCTTTTCGTTTTTTAATGTGTGGTTTGGTCAACATAAAATCGTTTTCAGTTACCCAAATACAGTTAGGGAAAGGGTTATTAAGAATAAGAGTCGGTGATAATAGAAGTTGTTGTTGTTTTAGATTCAGCTACTCGGAACAAAAAGTTCCAAGTAGCACGGGCTATGGTGAGCCCGTAGTGGACTTTCCTGGCACAGGAGCGGGGCTGGATGATTGAAATCCGAGAGTCGTTTATATATTACCTTGTAGAGAGTGTAATGAAGTCTATGGGCAAGAGGGCGCAAACTTGGCATCACAGTTGAAGAACATTAAAGTTGAAGAACTGTGAAGAACACAGTTGTTCACAGTTGAAGAACAAATCTACAGGAGCCTTGATTAGGGTTCCAACAACATGGTGTCGGTATTTCCCACACTGAGTCTTCGATGGGAATTCTACAAAGCCTGTAGCATTATGGCTGATAACAGTGCTGTAGCAAACCTTAGTTGGGAAAAGGATCACAATATTGATTTTATGAAATGTGAAATAATCTATAAAAGTAATAATATTTAGAACTAGAAGGGTTGTTGAAGGGGTTCTAATAAATACTCTAAATAATATTCGCTGGCAACAAAATCATTACCTTGGAGGATAGTTTTAATAGGAAAATGATAGTGAATTAAAATTAGATCTCAGTAAATGAATGAATGAAAGCAGTCCCACTAGCAGCGTTCCTTGGAGTATGGAGAGGATACGAGGGATAGCATCTAGATAAACACCTGTATTAATAACAACTCCAGTGACCAGAATAGCAGCATTACAGAAAGGACACATGACCATATTTCCGTAAATGATATTATGTAGATTGTAAAGTCGGGAATAGAGGTGACCGCCGTCTTGACCGCCTGACCATTGACTGTCGGGAATAGAGGTGACATGGTCAGGCGGTCAAGAAGGTTAAGAGGATTGCTCGGCTGCTAACCTCCAAGTTACTGCCCCGCTCCTGTGCCAGGTAAGTTCACCGCGGGCTTACCATAGCCCGTGCTACTTGGAACGTTTTGTTCCCTGTAGCTGAATCTAAAACAACAACAATCCAATTATCCACAGCCCCGCTCCTGTGCCAGGTAAATCCACTACGGGCTCACCATAGCCCGTTCTACTTGCAACTTTTTGTTCAGAGTTGCTGAATCTAAAAAAAAACCCGGATAGAAGCCTCATTAGAGGTTGAGATGCAAATCTTGTCCTGATCAAACACTCAGTCCTCGACAAATCACTCAGGAGCGTGAGAAAGACTTGGTGTAAATTCCTTTACATAAATTTCACAAATACAAAAGTGTGGGTTGTCATCCAATATACATACTGTTGTTGGTAATGAGATAATCCTGGCACAGGGACAAGGGAACATCTCGAATTACGATTAAAGCCTATCTATTTACCAAAAGCGCAAGCTGACGTAATGAAGTATTAATTATATATATTGGACACACAGAGATCACACTAACGTGATGCATCAAATGAACAATTGATTAAGGCAGTGTCTGGGATGCTCCCGGACGCAGGTTCGAATCCTCGTACGGCCCTTGTGGATTTGTTTATATATATTGGTTTATAGCTGCCCTATAAGCTATTGGTTTTGTTATAAAGCAAATTCTATTAAAGTTGGCGATAAAATTGCTTGGTGACAAATACAACCAAGATTTGGTGTTTCTATATACAGTAAATATGAGCTGGAAAATAAGAAGATGGTCTCCAGCCTCGGGTGGAGTGTGAGTCGATTTCATTTCAAATTACGTCCAAATTTGGCCATATTGCGCATACGAGCCAAAAGTGACGTTATTTTTAAGAGGACGGGTTGCAACATCCACCGTGTAGCTTGTGAAGTGTTGCCAGGCTCCACGAAGCCTTAGCCTCGTCAGCGTCCACCGTCCCATAACTTGCTCCTTGTTATGGCTTTGTTTTCGTGCAGTGTTGTCGTTTCGTCCCAAGTGTCCTTTTCGCTCGTCCCATAATTCTCCTGTCATTCAGTTACCTTTACAGTCATTGTTGCCCGATATATTTTTCTCACTGGGATTCTCAACAGTCTTTTAAAAGAGTCATTGTATTTTTTATAAAGTTAAACCGTCATCTTTCCAGCTCTTAAGCCAGAGTTTTCTTAGTTTTCCAGCTTTCCCCTTCCACTCTTCAAATGAACGAGTGGTATCAACAGGAGGGATTAAAACAAGGTCTTGCAGCTACTGAACCAGATCAGAACCCATAACACTGAAGCCGAAGAACTTCGTAGTCAGGAAGGGTATGGGAATGTACTGGTTTGGCAAGAGACTAGACTAAACTAGAAGAATAGGCTGCTGGCTAATATCGCAGAGTTAAATGGTATACCTAGTTTTAATGATAGGCTCAATAGATACAGTAGATGAAGGGCTGGATCTAGATGAATTTATTCACCGCCCTGAATAGGTCAATACTTCCACTGCTGTGACTACATTTGTTAGGCATTCATCCTTATCTTTCCAGTTTCGTGTTTCCAGCAGTATACCCGTCGTCTTGTTCCTCCTCCCAGCTCTTGTTTCTCCTCGGGGTCTGTCTTGTATGTTCCAGTTGTCTTGTCAATGGTGAGGGAAGCGGAATGGGGAGAGGAGAGTGTAACGGGAACGAATGGGAAGAAGGTGAAAGTGAAGATGAAGGGAAAGGTGAAGTGAGAATAATGAGGCGGAAGGGGGAGATGGGAATGGGATCGGAAGAGACGGAAGTTTGAAGGGAAGATAATGACGTTCAATGAAATAAAAATGAGCAGAAGTAGAGAGAAAAGAAAAGGGAGTGGAGAAGGACAGAGAAAGAAGAGGAAATAGAGGTGGGAGAATGAGAGAGGAACTTAGGAAAGCGTAGGTGGAAAGAATGGCAGGGAGAAATGCAGGGGAAGGGGAAGAAGTGTATGTGAGAGAGAGGGAAGGAGGGAAGGGGAAGAAGTGTGTGAAAGAGAAAGAGAGAGAGAGAGAGAGAGGGAAGGATGGAAGGGGAAGAAGTGTGTGAGAGAGAGAGAGAGAGGGAAGGAGGGAAGGGGAAGAAGTGTGTGAGAGAGAGAGAGAGAGAGGGAAGGAGGGAAGGGGAAGAAGTGTGTGTGAGAGAGAGAGAGAGAGGGAAGGAGGGAAGGGGAAGAAGTGTGTGAGAGAGAGAGAGAGAGAGGGAAGGAGGGAAGGGGAAGAAGTGTGTGAGAGAGAGAGAGAGAGAGGGAAGGAGGGAAGGGGAAGAAGTGTGTGTGAGAGAGAGAGAGAGAGAGAGAGAGAGAGAGAGAGAGAGAGGGAAGGAGGGAAGGGGAAGAAGTGTGTGTGAGAGAGAGAGAGAGAGAGAGAGAGAGAGGGAAGGAGGGAAGGGGAAGAAGTGTGTGCGAGAGAGAGAGAGAGAGAGAGAGGGAAGGAGGGAAGGGGAAGAAGTGTGTGAGAGAGAGAGAGAGAGAGAGAGAGGGAAGGAGGGAAGGGGAAGAAGTGTGTGTGAGAGAGAGAGAGAGAGAGGTAGGGAGGGAAGGGTTGGCACGGGAAGGCGCCACCGTCAGCGAGCGGGGACCCTAGTGGCTGTCGCTGGTGATAGGCAACACAAGTTAGCTCAAGAGGTAATAAAGCTCTGCGGAACGTGATGCGTTTACTGAGACGCTGGCGGGAGACCCTCTGGAGGACGCTGGCGGGAGACCCTCTGGAGGACGCTGGCGGGAGACCCTCTGGAGGACGCTGGCGGGAGACCCTCTGGAGGACGCTGGCGGGAGACCCTCTGGAGGACGCTGGCGGGAGACCCTCTGGAGGACGCTGGCGGGAGACCCCATGGAGGACGCTGGCGGGAGACCCACTGGAGGACGCTGGCGGGAGACCCCATGGAGGACGCTGGCGGGAGACCCTCTGGAGGACGCTGGCGGGAGACCCCATGGAGGACGCTGGCGGGAGACCCCATGGAGGACGCTGGCGGGAGACCCTCTGGAGGACGCTGGCGGGAGACCCACTGGAGGACGCTGGCGGGAGACCCTCTGGAGGACGCTGGCGGGAGACCCTCTGGAGGACGCTGGCGGGAGACCCTCTGGAGGACGCTGGCGGGAGACCCACTGGAGGACGCTGGCGGGAGACCCTCTGGAGGACGCTGGCGGGAGACCCACTGGAGGACGCTGGCGGGAGACCCACTGGAGGACGCTGGCGGGAGACCCATGGAGGACGCTGGCGGGAGACCCACTGGAGGACACTGGCGGGAGACCCTCTGGAGGACGCTGGCGGGAGACCCACTGGAGGACGCTGGCGGGAGACCCATGGAGGACGCTGGCGGGAGACCCACTGGAGGACGCTGGCGGGAGACCCATGGAGGACGCTGGCGGGAGACCCACTGGAGGACGCTGGCGGGAGACCCATGGAGGACGCTGGCGGGAGACCCACTGGAGGACGCTGGCGGGAGACCCATGGAGGACGCTGGCGGGAGACCCACTGGAGGACACTGGCGGGAGACCCTCTGGAGGACGCTGGCGGGAGACCCACTGGGAGATACTGCTGCTAGGCACACTGGGAGACGCCGGCGGGAGACCCACTAGGAGACTGCTGGGAGACACACAGGCAAACCAACTGGGAGATTATACATTGAGATCGTACTGGCTTCCTACACTGCCTTCCTCCCACTGGACCTAGTGTGAGTGAGTGTCTTGTTCCTCCCAATTTATCTCAATCCCCTCAGGTCCCCTCCTTCAGGTCCTCTCCCTCCAGGTTCTTTCCCTGCAAACCACCTCCCTCGGGCCCTTCTCACTCAGGTCTCACTCTTACAGCTCGCCTAATGCAGGTTCTGACTTGCCAGAATCATTTTCTTAGTCCCTCTGTTCCAAATAATCTCTGTGGTCTTTGGCGTTTAATGCTCCTATCCATGGGTATAGAGTCTTCAGGGATAGAGCCTATCCCTAGAGTCTTCACTCTTCGTTTTTTTTTTCCTTTAGGGCTACTGACTTTGAAGGTTCAGCCCCAAGTTAGCTTCCATCAGATCTTCCATCTTCATGTTTTCCCATTTTTTCCCAGGATCGGCCCTAGGTTAACGTCGATCAGATCTCCAATCTTCAGGTTTCCCTAGTAGCGATGTCAGGATATCGTTCATCAGGCTTCTAATCCTCAGGCCTCCCCAGATTTCCCCAGGTCCCTCCCAGGATCACTGTGCCAAAGTTTCCATCCGCAAGTCCTCCTCGTCTCCAGCCTCCTCCTGCCCGGCAGCAGACGACAACGAGTTCAATTCAATTTGTGGCCGTCGCGCTATACGGAGTCTGAGTGTTTGTCGCTATCCTCGCAGGTCGCTTCGCCTAACGACGTGTGATTTGTATTTGCCAGGCTGTTACCTCGGCGTCGGTGTGGCGGCTGCGGCAGAAGGCTTCGCTCGCCCTCCCCGCCAGTTTCCGCCTCGCCCCGTCCCAAACTTAATAAAATGTCCAGTCGGGCCCGGTACTCAGTTATGCCTCGCTGGGGAGCCTCTGTTAGTCTTCCCCGACCCGCCATCACCATTTCCTTGATCTTTTTATCCCGTAACAAATGCCTGCTACATTATTTACAGTTCTCTCGAATTCTATTAGTGGAGTTGCTGGCATTAACGTGGCCATTACACGTTATGATGCCCAGGGGAGGGAATCCAATCGCCTGCTGCCACTCAACCCCGATGTCGCTTGTTTTTCTCGCCGCCCGCTTCTCCTGCCTCGCTGGAAAATCATGTCTGAAAGGTTCCAGGTTTTTACACGGAAAACTGATATTGTCGGGGGTCTCTCTACTCTGATAGTAGAACGACAGCCCCACCAAGTTTGTCCTTGGACAAGAAATTACTTTAAATTCTTAGTAGGGGAAATGGGGTAAAGCACGAGAGCAAGGGTAAAGAGACGAAAGAAGTAAGAGGGAGGAACGTAGAAAGATGTTGCTGGCCCGAGCAACAGCTGTAAGAGGATATTTGCCCAAGTTGCTTTTGCACCTCATGGGTCATTTAAAGGCCCTCAAAAACAAGACTCGGAAATCGTTTCTAGCAGTTGCAAGATTTTTGCGCAACGGTTCCGCTACTTGTTAAGCAAAACATGAAGGAAGTTTTCCATTTGCTTTAACAGAAGGGTCATCAACATTGACTCCTCCTGAGACAGTGTTGGTGACCCTGAGACAGTGTTGGTGACCCCTGAGACAGTGTTGGTGACCCTGAGACAGTGTTGGTGACCCTGAGACAGTGTTGGTGACCCTGAGACAGTGTTGGTGACCCTGAGACAGTGTTGGTGACCCTGAGACAGTGTTGGTGACCCTGAGACAGTGTTGGTGACCCTGAGACAGTGTTGGTGACCCTGAGACAGTGTTGGTGACCCCTGAGACAAGTGTTGGTAACCCTGAGACAGTGTTGGTGACCTCTGAGACAGTGTTGGTGACCCTGAGCCAGCGATGATGACCTTTCTCATGCATAAATTTGCCAGGACCGGCATATCATAGCAACCAAACTGTACTTTCTCTGTTTTTTCTTTGTAATATCACTTGTGTATAGAGTCATTGTTAAACATAGATGTTACAAAGCCTGTCAGGTTCTCTCTGCCTGTTCAGTGTTCATTGCACGCTGCAAAGTATCTGTAATGATAAATATCACTTTAACATAAGGTGAAGGTTATCTTCTATCTTGAGATGATTTCGATTCTTCTTAATGTCCCCGCGGCCCGGTCCTCGACCAGGCCTCCACCCCCAGGAAGCAGCCCGTGACAGCTGACTAACACCCAGGTACCTGTTTTACTGCTAGGTAACAAGTGAAGCACAAGATCACGGTATTCTTAGTTAAATGGTAAACGTTATATATGCAACAGTACACAAGGGCACTGAAAACTTTGCAAACACGTTGGTAAGGAAATTCAATTGGCAGAATTTTTTGTTGGTAGACGGCGAAGAAGGTTGTATCCCGGGCAGGGGTTGGGGCGCCGGGTGGCTCAGGCCCGGGCGCGCACTCGTAAACACGCTCCGACATCACCCTCCTGAGAGACAACTCTCCAACGCCTCCAACCTCCGCCCAAACTTTCCTGACACTCTCCCATCGCCTCCACTTGCGAATCCTCATGGTGATTCAAGGACAAGTTGGAGAGTCGACTACTGCTCTCTCTCTCTCTCTCGGTCTCATCTTTAAGATGAATTTGCATCAAATTTCGATGGTGGAGGCAGGAGGAGGAGTTGATTATGAGGGTCGCTTCAGGAAGGTCCAGCAGAGCACACGTCAGAAGACAACTGCGAGGGTCTTGTGCATATGTGTAGTACCAACATGACGGCCGGAGAAGTTCAACATGTATATCATTTATTATTGAGAAATGTCTCTCAGTCTTTCATTGAGCGATACCTTCCGCCCGCTCGGCTGTCTCCGCCTGGTCATCGGGAGCGGATCCACGTAGCCCACTAGACTGACTCTTACTGAACAGTTGATATAACGTACGAAGAGCAACTGGAACATAATTGTCACGTGAGAAATAGTTGTGATTGAATTGCTGTTTTGCTATGATTAGATGTTCAGTGTTTCATGAAGGCCACTACGGGCTCACCATAGCCCGTGCTAATTGGAACTTTTTGTTCCAAGTAGCGAATCTTAAACAACATGATGCTGGGCCAGCTGGACACACAAGAGAGACGTAATGTTTTGCATATATCTCACCGGTAATTAAGAGGTTCGGGTGACCAATGTACACAACCCATCCTCTTATTTAGATAGTACTTTTTGTAATCTCTGTGGACCATCGTTCATAGATTGACGTTATGGACACTTAGTAGAATTTGGTACTATTCTCTTATTGAGTCTGGGGAAAAAATAAGGCTGAAACCAAACTTAAATTATTCTTCGGCCTAGTATAACACATATATGCACTATATTAGCATTCATACAGCATGTATTAGGCCTAGGAAGGTTAGGTTAGGTTGTATTAGCAACATCTTGAGGTTATCTTGAGATGATTTCGGGGCTTTAGTGTCCCCGCGGGGACACTAAAAAGCCCCGAAATCATCTCAAGATAACCTCCCCGCGGCCCGGTCCTCGACCAGGCCTCCACCCCCAGGAAGCAGCCCGTGACAGCTGACTAACACCCAGGTACCTATTTTACTGCTAGGTAACAGAGGCATAGGGTGAAAGAAACTCTGCCCATTGTTTCTCTCCGGCGCCCGGGATCGAACCCGGGACCACAGGATCACAAGTCCAGTGTGCTGTCCGCTCGGCCGACCGGCTCCCCAATACATAAATACAAAACCTTTCCCGGGTTTGTCCTAATACAGTAGTACCAAATTCTACTTTCTAATTGTCCCTTACATCAATATTTGTAGGATGGTCCACACGGTTACTATTGGTACTATGAACACGGGAGGATGGGCTGGTGTGCACGACCTCTTCCTCATGATAAGATGTACCGCACATCTCAGACTCTGAGGAGGACTGTTGGTGGTGCTGCATCAAACTGCTCTTCACTAGACCACCTGTTGTGGTGCCTCTTATGCAGATGAGGAGTCACAACGTGGCTGAAAAATGTTGACCAAACCACACACTAAAAAGTGAAGAGACGTCGACGAGTCACAATAACGTGGCTGAAAAATGGTGACCAGACCACACACACTAGAAGGTGAAGGGACGACGACGTTTCAGTCCGTCCTGGATCATTCTCAATCCTGGACCATCGACTTGAGAAGGGTCCAGGACGGACCGAAACGTCGTCGTCCCTTCACCTTTTAGTGTGTGGTCTGGTCTACTTACTTTACCCACGTTATTGTGACTCATCGCCTGCATAAGCAAATTGAATCACATTTACAGAGAAAAAGGCATACTTTGCGTGAATTACTTTAAGAAAAGGCAAAGCTATCTGTAACATCCCTTACGGACGCATATATCACCAACCAAGACAGCACTTCCAATAATATTCGATATAACTGTTTGATATACCTCTTGTTGCAATGGTTAGAAGTGATATCGAAGATGAAAGTGGTGTTTTAGTTGGTAATATTCGCGTCCATAGGATTGTATACAGGTAGTTTTAGCTTTTACTAACAGCGGGTATATGCAGGACACGCCTTGCTCTGTAAATGAACAAATCCACAAGGGCCGTGACGAGGATTCGAACCTGCGTCCGGGAGCATCCCAGACACTGCCTTAATCGACTGAGCTACGACAGGGTAAAAGGGATTTGTTCATTTGATGCATCACGTTAGTGTGATCTCTGTGTGTGTTGCTCTGTAATATTGTCCAGTTTGCCTAGTTCCACGCGGATGATCTTGTGCTGCTGGAAGACATTGTTTAGATTCGGTCAGACTGGCTAAGAACTTTGTTTTGATGATTGATTACGGATACTTTCTCGATCCTCATATCGCAGCTTCCGATCCTCATATTGCAGCTTCTGATCCTCATATTGCGGCTTCTGATCCTCATATCGCAGCTTCCGATCCTCATATTGCGGCTTCTGATCCTCATATTGCAGCTTCTGATCCTCATATTGCAGCTTCTGATCCTCATATTGCAGCTTTTGATCCTCATATTGCGGCTTCTGATCCTCATATTGCGGCTTCTGATCCTCATATTGCGGCTTCTGATCCTCATATTGCGGCTTCTGATCCTCATATTGCAGCTTTTGATCCTCATATTGCGGCTTCTGATCCTCATATTGCAGCTTTTGATCCTCATATTGCGGCTTCTGATCCTCATATTGCGGCTTCTGATCCTCATATTGCAGCTTCTGATCCTCATATTGCAGCTTTTGATCCTCATATTGCGGCTTCTGATCCTCATATTGCGGCTTCTGATCCTCATATTGCAGCTTTTGATCCTCATATTGCGGCTTCTGATCCTCATATTGCGGCTTCTGATCCCCATATTGCAGCTTTTGATCCTCATATTGCGGCTTCTGATCCTCATATTGCGGCTTCTGATCCTCATATTGCAGCTTCTGATCCTCATATTGCAGTTTCTGATCCTCATATTGCGGCTTCTGGTCCTCATATTGCAGCTTTTGATCCTCATATTGCGGCTTCTGATCCTCATATTGCGGCTTCTGATCCTCATATTGAAGGTACTGATCCTCATATTGCGGCTTCTGATCCTCATATCGCAGCTTCTGATCCTCATATTGCGGCTCCTGACCCCTCATATCTCGGCTCCTTATCCTCATATCCCAGCTTCATATGCTAGTATCTCAGCTATTTATCCTCGTATCCCTTTTCAGTGTTATGTAGCCATAATGGCTTAGTACCTTCTCCTTATAACTACTTGAACCTTGGTTGACTTATCCGGAGTCGGAACTTGTGGAACTTTCTACTTGGAACTTTTTGTTCCAAGTAACAAATCTGAAACAACAACGGAGTTGGGTGCTACAATTTCGGTAATTGTAGACCGAGTTACCCTCCCCCCCCCTCCTCTACCCGACAAGACTGTCAAGCCAGCTACTTCTACTTCTACTACTATTACTACTACGAGCAATAGGAGGTGCTGTAGATTGTACCGCAAGTAGGTTTGGGCTGTGTCGCCGATGCGCAAACGCTACAGTCATCTGCACGTACAGATCTTAGTAGGATCTGTACGTGCACATCCTATTAAGGTTGTGGCGCAACGGCGTTTTTTTTTTTTTTTTTTGCAAGTAGTCAAGTAGATGGTATATTTATAGGGCGGTAGATGGTGCAGGAAGTGAAATAGACGTTGCAAATAATGAAGCATATGTTGCAAGTAGGGAAGAACATGTTTGCTAGCAGTGAAGTATATGCTGCAAGTGTGCGCCTCACTAAAGAAAAAAACTCGCAGCCCTCTAAGCTAGGGCGATATATTTCAATAAGAGGGGAAAGTCGACTTTTTGCATCCCGACCCGAGAAAATGTTGGAGATGCAGTGTTATTTGGAGCTGAAGACTGGCCATTTGGAGAGGGGGAGGGTGGAGTTGCTGTTGAGCATATGCAGGCATATATCCATGTCTGCGAATAGAATTGTCCAAAGTGTGAAGCCAGGCGCTTAGACCTAGCTTGACTCGATTTTCCAACATGAAATATGGGTGGGAAGGGGAGGTATGGGATATCATAGGCTAGTCGGGGTCGGCCCCACGTGCCATGTTTTATAAAATTTCGGCATGGATAAGGACCCCCTTCTCTCTCTGCGAATTTCACGAACTCTGAAATGAAATCGCGGATGTGTTTTCCGCAGTTTCCCCGCGCATTTTTCATGGTTTACTCGAAAACGATGCACATGAATTTATTCAAGTTACAGTATTACATTTTCTGAGTCAGAGAGAGAGGAGAGACAGTGACTGAATAGAGAAGGAAGGAGAGGGTAGAAAATGAGAAGGTGAGGGTGGAGAGGGAATATTGGGGGAGAGGGAGAAGAAGTAGAGAAGATGGGGACATATGGGAAGAGAGGTGGGAGGGTAGAGGGGAGATTGTGAGAGAGAACAGAGACGGAAGGAACGAGACCCAGGCACCCTGAGCTAGTAGTGGGTGTGTTGTGTATATAATATATATATATATAATATATGTCTATATATATTGACTGCCACGATCATGTTTGGCACTGTCCGCCAGCTACTTAACTAAATATTTTCAAAATAAAAATTTCAAAACAATTTGTTCTTATAGTAATATGCACAATTATTCACTGATCTCGAGAAAATTAACATTAATTTCATGCTGTCAATAATTTACCCGAAGTTGCATAAAGTAGACGAAGCTTCCACAGCTTGAAGGGTTTCTCAGGCCACGAACCCCTTGATCAAAGTAAGGGGTAATTATTCTCGTTTAGTATTTGAGACCACTGAGCTCCTCTCAATGCCACCACCAACACATCATTGACAGACAATTATATTTTTTATAAGAGACAGCTAATGAATTTGAGCAGCTCATTACTCCATGGTTGTACTTCCGTAGACTTCTGAGTACGTGATGTCGAAATGGGGAATTTATTTTTAGTATCATTGCGTCTTTAGTCACTCTATTGTTCTTGTGGATATTTTGATGGTGCACACGAAGTTTGGTAGTGCAGGATAGTGGTCACATGCTCCTGAATGATCAACTATCCTGCGAGATGGTATTTTTCTGAGGATCACATAGACACAAACTATGTAACCCTTAATATAGTCTAGGGTAGCAGCACAGATACAGATGTTAATCAAAAAAATATAGAGCTAAACCACAAAACACCATCTTAGAATTGTTTGTTTTACAAAATATATTATTTTGTTGTTGTTAGATTGACTTCTGAGTTACGGGTTGGTTTACGTTTTTCGGGAAGCAGATTTTAAGTGGTGTTACATATCCTGGAGCTCCAGTCCTTGCAACGGAATGTGATCTTACGGACTGATGAAGTTAACTATTTAACTACGAGTGGGATTTTGGGGTGTGTGGGAAGATGATAGGGCGCATACGTGACGGAGAGAGAGAGAGAGAGAGAGAGAGAGAGAGAGAGAGAGAGAGAGAGAGAGAGAGAGAGAGAGAGAGGTAATGGATGAACACGACTACAAAGACAAGTTGGTAAGGGAGTTAGAGGAAGGGATGAAGGTGTCATGGCCCGTTGCAAGTAGCGACCTCTTCTGGTTTGACTGTGTGTGCGTGTGTGTGCGTGTGTGTGAGTGTGTACATAGATATGTATGTTTGGCAATCATACCACAAGCGAGTTACTGACGCTTCTCAAAGGGTCGAGAAGCTGGAGTAGTAGAGCAGTTAGTGTTCAACGCGTCCTACCGGCTACGACCA
Organism: Procambarus clarkii; assembly: GCF_040958095.1. Lineage (NCBI taxonomy): Eukaryota > Metazoa > Arthropoda > Malacostraca > Decapoda > Cambaridae > Procambarus > Procambarus clarkii. The sequence goes on from NC_091158.1 coordinate 13,361,669, forward strand.
ATTCAACTCGAGACCACTACTTAAAGTCTCATTTCAACTAATGTAAAACAGCAGAAGACAGCAAACAGTTAGTCAGACAAAAACTGGTGCAAACAGACAGACTAATGGTCCAGAGTGAAACGTGACGCTGAAAATTCCATGGAGTAAAAATGATGGAGCCGACCAGCACGCTTGCGCGCCCGCACTCCCGCCTCGGCTATTAGCCTCGTCCATGCTCAAATATTTCTGTGTTGTTCATAGAATGGCCGCACCAGCCATCCTGCGTGGACAAAAAGTGCATTCACTGAAGGTTACGAATTGCCTTTTATGCTTGCGCATATGTTTGGGTTGAGAGATGGAAAGAGTGCTTATGTGGGCTTGTTTTCTCTCAATTCAGATTTTCACTCGGCACGTGAAATGTTTAACAGTCATGAATTAATATTACGAGATTATATATATAACATTCTTTATTAGTTCTACGTAATTATAGTTTCGTTTTTGTAGGCTTGAAATTATAATTGGTACGATCTGTATTAACTAGTTGCAAAGGAAGGGGGTAATAAGACCGTTTTTACCAATAGAAGCTTTCCATAAACAGCCTAGTTTGGGTTTTATGGTCTGTTGGTGTTTGTAATCCTTTGTAATCCAGCCAACATGTTACACCTGGGGTGTGGCTTGTGTATGCGTGGCCACGTAGAGGTGATGGATGGTTAAATTCGCATGAAAACCTCGAGTAATTGCAGGAAGCTGATGGCCATGTATGATGGTTTGGCTCTCCCAAAATGTGTTTTTTTTTCCCCCCTGGAGTGAGCCACTGAAACCGAAAAATATGATGGAGGCAGACGGTGGCCACTCGGGCTACCTAACTCAACACAAATATTGAATTTTCTCAACTATTTTGTCCACTTTTGTGTAAATATATATATATATATATATATATATATATATATATATATATATATATATATATATATATATATATATATATGTTGTACCTAGTAGCCAGAACGTCGTACTCGGCCTGCTATACAAGGCCCGATTTGCCTAATAAGCCAAGTTTTCCTGAATTAATATATTTTCTCCAATTTTTTTCTTATGAAATGATAAAGCTACCCATTTCATTATGTATGAGGTCAATTTTTTTTTTATTGGAGTTAAAATTAACGTAGATATATGACCGAACCTAACCAATCCTACCTAACCTAACCTAACCTAACATATCTTTATAGGTTAGGTTAGGTAGCCGAAAAAGTTAGGTTAGGTTAGGTTAGGCAGGTTAGGTAGTCGAAAAACAATTAATTCATGAAAATTTGGCTTATTAGGCAAATCGGGCCTTGCATAGTAGGCTGAGAAGTGCGTTCTGGCTACTAGGTACGACATATATATTATATATATATATATATACACACCGTATATATGTTTATAACATATTTTGTTGCCCTGAGTAACATGTTGTCGACTTCCTATTTTGTGGTGGTACATACTGAAGGGTAAAT
>NC_091158.1:13368143-13390643 GCF_040958095.1 Procambarus clarkii
CACAAGTCGTAATGACTATATTCCATGTCATGCCAATTGCCAGTATATTCTGAAGTGATTATGTAATTATTGGCACACATGGTTATCTTATTAAACTATTGTTTTAATTAACTACTTCGGATTATAGACTTTATTTTTTTTTAATTACGGACATCGAAGTCGTGACCGGATTAGAATTGCCGGTTCATAACAATTAAGCGTAATAAAGTAGATTGTAGAGCGATCATTCAGTGCATCTGCATGTATTGTGCAAATTAATGACTAATGATCAGGTGGTCCTGATTGCTGACTCGCCAATTACAGCAGGATGACCAGGCCATCGATGACCTCCACGTGTTGGAATATATATGCTGCTTGGCTTCCAGCATATATATATATATATATATATATATATATATATATATATATATATATATATATATATATATATATATATATAATATTTATATATATAATATATGTTGTACCTAGTAGCCAGAACGTCGTACTCGGCCTACTATGCCGAGCTATACATCTTCAGAAGGACTCCTTCTGAAGATGTATTAATATACGAAAGTACTTAAGGAAATTCCTGTTTCAATTTTCCTCCGTGGTCTGACACTGTCATATATATATATATATATATATATATATATATATATATATATATATATATATATATATATATATTATATTATATTATATATAAACAATTACAGCACTCTGAGGACTCTTATTATTAGTGTTATTACTGTTACTAACTGGGAAGCACAGGATTGGGTCAAACAATAAATACAAGCGCACAGTCGCAATTTCGAAATAGAAGTAGAAAAGGGGTATCTCGGAAATTCCTGTCAAAAACGTCTACCAGCTTCGCTCCCCAGGTCTCCTCCCCGCCATGGGGATTCCTCGTTTCCCAATTTATCTCTCCGTGATTTAAGTCCCCCATGACCAGCAACTTCGCTCTCATTCTATGCGCTATTGTTGCTGCCCTCTGCAGTTCATCTATACATGTCTTGTTGCTGTCATCATACTTCTGCCTGGGCCTTCTGCTGTTTGGTGGGGGATTGTAGAGTATCAAGATCACAATCTTCTTCCTATCCGCTGTCAGAGTTTCATGTATGAAGCTCGTGCACTCATTGGTACCCGGAATTTCCAGGTCATCAAACTTCCATTTCCGTTTTATTAGGAGTGCCACTCCTCCTCCCTGTCTCTGTGTCCTTTCTTTCCTTATCACCTGGTACCCCTTTGGAAAGATTGCATCCGAGATCATGCCATTTATTTTAGTTTCCACTATTGCAACTATGTCTGGGTCTGCCTCACTCACTCTTTCTTTTATCTCTTCTGTACTCACCTAGTTGTACTCACCTAGTTGTTCTTGCGGGACTTGAGCTCTGGCTCTTTGGTACCGCCTCTCAACCGTCAATCAACCGGTGTACAGGTTCCTGAGCCTACTGGGCTCTATCATATCTACACTTGAAACTGTGTATGGAGTCAGCCTCCACCACATCGCTTCCTAATGCATTCCATTTGTCAACCACTCTGACACTAAAAAAGTTCTTTCTAATATCTCTGTGGCTCATTTGGGCACTCAGTTTCCACCTGTGACCTCTAGTGCGTGTTCCCCTTGTGTTAAACAGCCTTTCTTTATCAACCCTGTCGATTCCCTTGAGAATCTTGAATGTGGTGATCATGTCCCCCCTAACTCTTCTGTCTTCCAGCGAAGTGAGATTTAATTCCCGTAGTCTCTCCTCGTAGCTCATACCTCTCAGCTCGGGTACTAGTCTGGTGGCAAACCTTTGAACCTTTTCCAGTGTGTGTGTGTGTGTGTGTGTGTGTGTGTGTGTGTGTGTGTGTGTGTGTGTGTGTGTGTGTGTGTGTGCGTGCGCGTGTGTGTGTGTGTGTGTGTGTGCGCGCGTGTGTGCGTGTACATATCTCTTCTCCCCCCCCCCCCCCCCACCTTTCCCTCCTTCTTCACCAGGTCTTCACACCGGCCAGGGTAAGTAAAAGCAAACATAGTATCTGACGAATTTGACGACCTGCCACAACCCATCTAAACCGATAACATTTAGTTTCGTCTGAGTATAACCGGAAAAATACTACCCGGTACACGGTAGATTACACACGACTTTATACGAGTAATCACCTTCTGCTGGTCCAGATTCACTCCTTCTCTTTCTCCCTCCTAGATTCCTCCTCCTCCTTCTCCTCCATCTTTTTTTTTTTATATTTCTTTCTCCACCTTCTCCCACACTGTCTCCCTCTCCTAAACTTTTCCCCTGCAATACGATATTTCCACACTATGATAACCCTCCGCAGACGCGCCTCAGACGTTGTTTTCAACAATACCTGCCTGGAGAGGTCCATCACGCTCTCACAAGCAGGATGGATGCAGGTATCAGTGGGTGTTGCTCTCAACCCTCGCCCCGAGACTAGGCTGGGCCACACTCTTGCCACACTCACACACACACACACACACACACACACACACACACACACACACACACACACACACACACACACACACACACACACACACACACTTAGCCCTTTAATATCGAGTGCGTGTCTTTGTGTCCCCCCCCCTATCATGGTTTTAATCACAGCACACACACACACGTCACTGGAATCTGTACATCAGTTGATTGACAGTTGAGAGGCGGAACCAAAGAGCCAAAGCTCAACCCCCGCAAGCACAAATAGGTGAGTATACACACACACACACAAGTTGGACGAGTTGTGACAGATTAGTATTTTTTTTATTATTATTTTCTACCACAAACGTGGCCACACATTTACAATGCTAGCCAGCATATATACATTTTCTTCTGTCCCCCATGGACAGGGTTAGAGATGTTAAACATATATTTCAGTGATTTATTGAAGAATCAACCACAGAAGGTGATTGTAGTGCTTTTAAAATGCTAAGGTAACCTACAAACATAAATACTCAGATTTACGTCTGTCCTATATAAACAGTGTTCGATGTGTCTTTTTACATAAGTGTCATTAATGTGCGTTTACAAAGGTGAAATGCAATTCTGACCAGCTTCCACATACCCTGTATTCAAATACACACATATACATATATACCTACACATATCCACATATATACATACACCTAAGTCTCTCCTACTTTGACAGGGTAAGGTAACTTCTAACTATCTATTCTATCTAACTATCTAACTAAGATAGTTTCTATCTAACGATAGAAACTGGTGTGATATTATACACTTAACCACTGAAGGTGATCAAGATGGTTTTGCAAGCTCAGGTTATAGGTACATGCATTTGTATAACAGAGGAATTACATATTGGAAAGGTACAATACATTGTATAAGAGATGTATTACATAGTCAATCTTGGGTACAAGTCCAATATATCAAATGTTCCAGTATTCATATAGTATTTACAGTGTTCAACATACCTCAGCCCAGGAGGACGAAAGCCAGTCAATATGGGACAGTCTACAATATAATTAGTATTAGATTAGTATTGTAAGATCCTCAGAGAGGACTTGAACCAGTTGTAGAGATGGTCGGAGAAATGGCTACTGGAGTTCAACACGAACAAGTGTACAAGTATGGAAACGGGAACAAGTGACAGGAGACCAAAATGACAGTACGCAATGAAGGGAAACTACCTACATGTGACGACTCGAGAAAGAGACCTGGGAGTGAACGTAACGTAACGTAACGTAAGGGAGCCGGTCGGCCGAGCGGACAGCACGCTGGATTTGTGATCCTGTGGTCCTGGGTTCGATCCCAGGCGCCGGCGAGAAACAATGGGCAAAGTTTCTTTCACCCTATGCCCCTGTTACCTAGCAGTAAAATAGGTACCTGGGTGTTAGTCAGCTGTCACGGGCTGCTTCCTGGGGGTGGAGGCCTGGTCGAGGACCGGGCCGCGGGGACACTAAAGCCCCGAAATCATCCCAAGATAACCTCAAGATGACACCAAATCTACCTCCAGAGGCACACAAATAGATTAACGTCAGCAGCGTACTCTACGCTAGCAAAAGTTAGAAGACAAGTCAAGAACCAAAGGAAGGAGGGATTTAGAGCGTTTACACTGCTTATGTGAGGCTAACTTTAGAGTATGCCGCCCCATCATGGAGCCTCCCCTTATGAAAAAACATACAAGGAAACTAAAGTTTGCGACGAGGCTCGTCCCAGAACTGTGACGGATAGGATATGAAGTGCGACCGAAAGAACTGAATCTGACGATACTAGAAAAAAGGAAAGAGAGGGGTGACACGATAGAGACGCTCAAACTACTTAGAGGGATTGACAGAGTGGAAATAGATGATATGTGGGAATTGTGTGAAAGATGATATGTTCACACTGAATACTAATAGAACAACGGAACATGGGTGGAAGCTCAAGCATACACACGCACGCACACACACACACACACACACACACACACACACACACACACACACACACACACACACACACATACACACACACACACACACACACACACACACACACATACACACACACACACACACACACACACACACACACACACACACACACACACACACTACAACCCTCCCACTCATACACACCACATTCCACGCACAAACACACACACAACTGAACAAGTCCACAAGGGCCGTGACGAGGATTCGAACCTACTTCGGAGAGCATCCTCGTCACGGCCCTTGTGGATTTGTTCATTTGATGCATCACGCTATTGTGATTTCTGTGTGTAACACACACAACTGTTTGTGTTCTTGAAAACAACGATAAACTCTCGATAAAGTGACAAGCGTATAAGAAAATGAAGAAGTAGGGGGGTTTATGAAGGGAAGATAGAGATAAAGCACAATAACAAAGGGGAATTACATAAAAATATTAGCGTGCTCGTGAGTACTGACCAAAAACACGACCCCTGGTTTTCTCGCGGTAAAGAAGACACCTTTTCAAAACAACAACAGCTTGTTGAGACAAGAGATGGGAGGAGAGGAGGGGGGGGGGTCATCGGCGTCGCAAGATTGCATCTACGGCTTAAGGAAAGTATCAAAAAATAGAAAGTGAGAGAAAAATAGAGAATGAGAGAAAGTGTATCGGGTGGTGGCGGAGACGAGTATCTCTTTACGGTGAATGTGTGGCCATATCGTCGCCACACCTCCGGGGCGACATAAAACACTCCCCTCCCCTCCTGATAGAGCAGATAGCGATATATATATGCAGGTGTGGCGTCCCATATCACCTTCGCTTCGCTCGCATTTACATGTAAGCGATCCCCCCACCCCACCCCGCCTCTCTCTCTCTCCCCTCCCCCACCTCCTCCCTCAGTCAGCTAGCTGCCTGCCGCGCGATAATCACCCAACGCGTACGTGAGAAGTTCGCAACGATCTCTTCGATATTTGTAATGGCGGCGGTAAAGGAGGACCTGGATACGCTTGTTAGAGTGTATCGGGAGATATGACGGCCCTTACGGTTATGTCTCAGGACGGGGATTAGGGGGTGTAAGAGGCCGGTATTGCGAGGTATGGCGGCGAGGCGGAGGGCTTTTAGTGGCTGTGTGTGGCGAAGCGCTCCCAACAGGTCATACGATCTTCCCAGAGGCGCCGTCCTCGACTAAAGTGCCTCGAAATCGCTTCTTGAGCATTATTGGATTGAAGATGTTGAGGGTGTTGGGTGGGGGAGGGAGGTACGGGGGAAGCTTCTACCATGAAACAAGATTTTGGGGGGAGGGTTACGGAGATGGATGTGACTTAATCAGCCGAGGTAACGACGAGACCCCACTCAAGGGGGATACCAGCGCCAGACCCGACCCCCTTCACCCCGCCCCCCTCCCTCTTGCCTCCTCTCATACACCCCTCCCACACCCCTCTTACACTCCCCCCCCCACCCCATCCCAGCTTCTCAACACCAGGGGCTAATTGGCTGCTGATTGTGGACACCAAGACGCCGCCTCTCTACCCCGCTCCCACACAAGACATTCCACCTGAGCCTCAATGTCTTTCGTGGCAATCAGGTGATAATCTCATCCGAACTGTTGCATTTAAAGCTGAAAAGAGGAGGGGAAGGGGACGGGGTTGAGAGTCATTGATGCGGAATTTATATACGAGCCAGTGTCAGACTCAGGTTGCTAGTCTCAGAGTTGTTATGGCAGGGGTGTTGGGGGTTCAGGGAGGGGTGTCGGGGGTTCAGGGAGGGGTGTTGGGGGTTCAGGGAGGGGTGTCGGGGGTTCAGGGAGGGGTGTCGGGGGTTCAGGGAGGGGTGTTGGGGGTTCAGGGAGGGGTGTCGGGGGTTCAGGGAGGGGTGTCGGGGGTTCAGGGAGGGGTGTTGGGGTTCTGGGAGGGGGTTGGGGGGTTGGGTGTGATGAACGGGGTGAGGGAAGGGGATTAGGAAAGAGAGAAAGAGGGATAGAGGTGAAGGAGGTGTATGGGATGAAGAAGGGATGTAGTGGTGAGGGTTGGGTATAGAGGGTACGGGATGGGTGTTGGGGGTGACGGAAGAAGACTCGTATAGAGATGAAAACGTATGTTTCACACAATTTGTGGGGGAGTGGGGGAGGTTGTATACCATAGGTGTGGAAGGGGCGGAGGACCCTGTAAGTATGAGGAAGGGGCTATGTAAAAGGGTGGAGTGGGAGAGCAATAGGGAGAGGAGAAGCCGTCGAGGCGAGGAGGATCGTAGGGGTCAAGGTACGGTGGGGAATGAAGTAGTGTGTGACTGAGGGAAAGGGGGGGGGGGCGGGGAATCATAGCGAAGTGGTGTAGGGGTTCACGGAGGAGACGGGAACAGGTGAGCAATGAAGTAGTGAGTGAGAGAGAGAGGCAGGAGAGATCATAGATTAGTGGAGAATGTGAGGGGGTTTAGAAAAGGGGGAGGGGGTTACCTGACTGTAAAGGTTGTGCAGGTTGGAGGCGAAGGAGGGGTGTGGAGGTTGAAGGAGGGGAGGGGAGGGGTGTGGAGGTTGAAGGAGGGGAGGGGAGGGGAGGGGAGGGGAGGGGAGGGGTGTGGAGGCAAGGAGGAAGGTTTGGGTTGGTGGTAAAAGAGGGTAAAGAAAGTGAAGGTAAGTGAGGAAAGAAAGAGAAGAAAGACACAAGACTTGATGAAGGAAAAGATGTGATAGGGAAGGGGAGACGAGGAAAATTAAAGTGAGGGATAAGGAATAATAGAATAAAGAGGAGGAAGGTGAAGGGAAGGATGGTGTTGGGTCAGCCATTGTCATGATCACTGAAGGTTATTAGGTCCCTTTCCTCTCTCTCTCTCTCTCTCTCTCTCTCTCTCTCTCTCTCTCTCTCTCTCTCTCTCTCTCTCTCTCTCTCTCTCTCTCTCTCTCTCTCTCTCTCTCTCTTTCTCTCTCTCTCTCTCTCTCTCTCTCTCTCTCTCTCTCTCTCTCTCTCTCTCTCTCTCTCTCTCTCTCTCTCTCTCTCTCTCTCTCTCTCTTTCTCTCTCTCTCTCTCTCTCTCTCTCTCTCTCTCTCTCTCTCTCTCTCTCTCTCTCTCTCTCTCTCTCTCTCTCTCTCTCTTTCTCTCTCTCTCTTTCTCTCTCTCTCTCTCTCTCTCTCTCTCTCTCTCTCTCTCTCTCTTCGTAATACTTATTACATTTTCAAACACTAGTTTACACATAACATACATCATACTTATACTCGTTTCGGGTGAGGTGACAAAGCTATGCCAGAACAGGAATCAATGAATATGAAGACTTAAGAATGGAAGTAACTGCAGAAGGTCTATTGGCCCATACTTCCTCTTACTGCTTCTATGTTGGTTCGGGGTCTTGAAGTGGGTAGAATATAGTTGTGCATTAATTGGCTGTTGATTGCTGGTGTTGACTTTTTGATGTGTAGTGCCTCGCTGATGTCGAGTCTCCTGTTATCGCTGTACTTATCGATGATTTATGTGTTGCTTGTTAAGATTTCTCTGGTGATGGTCTGGTTGTGAGAAGAGATTATATGTTCCTTGATGGAGCCCTGTTGTTTGTGCATTGTTAATCGCCTAGAAAGAGACGTTGTTGTCTTGCCTATATACTGAGTTCTTTGGGGCTTATAGTCCCTAAGCGGGCATGTGAAGGCATAGACGACGTTGGTTTCCTTCAAGGCGTTCTGTTTGGTGTCTGGGGAGTTTTTCATGAGTAGGTTGGCCGTTTTTTTTGTTTTTTTGTAGTAAATTGTCAATTGTATTTTTCTGATTTTTGTCTGTAGGGATAACGTTCCTATCCATGATATCTTTCAGGACCCTTTCCTCCGTTTTATAATTTTTTTTAGAGTTAAAGATTTAAAAAAAAAAAAAAGATTGATCTGCAACCCGTCAACTCGTCTTCTCAACTAATAGGTCACATTTCTAACGCAATGGTAACCGACGTTTACAAATGCTACCTGCTATGAAAGGTGCCGGCTCACAAATATCTCCGTTTTCTATGCATCGGACTCGATAGGTTAGGTGGGTTGCTTGAGTTCGAACAGTTCAGGTTAGGGTAGGCAGATGGATTTATTTACGAAGTAGCAAATGACGAGAACGTGCTGAATACGCTGCGATATTCTAATTTGCTCATTGCTAATTTGCTAATTAGCAATTATGTGCTATATTTGTCCAAATGCTAATTTGCAATTATATGCTATATTTGTCCAAACTTGAGAATGCGTGATCGAGCTCGGAAATGCCTCTACAATGGTGTGAGTTTCACCTCGTCGTGGATATGGTTAATACACACTTTTTATGGTTGCTTGAGTGCCTCTCTATACAGCACACACACACACACACACACACACACACACACACACACACACACACACACACACACACACACACACACACACACACATAGGTCTGCACTGAAATATTCGCGTGGAGTCAGACTGTCACGCACATACGCTTGCATATGCATATGGTTGCATAAATGCAAACGCACACATGTGACATTTGCAACATGCAGATCACAGCCGAGACACGTGTGTGTTCATCCCTCCCACCACACCACCACACCACACCACACACCACACACATGCAGATGTAGTCAACTGATATTCACACACTGCGAGATATACAAAAATATTTATGCCACACACTCTCCAAAAACGTAAAATATGTATAGAAACGCATACGCATACGCATGCATATGCTTACATACATGCACAAACGTACGCTGGCATCTCCACACGGAACATCCATGATATTTGTATGTAGGTATGTACACGTGGAGCTTGGAACGCGCGCGTGCACGCACGCACACACACACACACACACACACACACACACACACACACACACACACACACACACACACACACACACACACACGCGCGCGCGCATACACACACACACACACGCATACACGCATACACGCATACACACACACACACACACACACACAGACACACACACACACACACACACACACACACACACACACATACACACATACACACACACACACACACACACACACACACACACACACACACACACACACACACACGCACACACACACACACACACACACACATTCACCTTTCCTATAACCCCATAATATTGAAGGGAAGTTCAAGCCCACAGAATACCTTCAGATTTCTTGTTTTAATTTCTCATTCATTTGATCAGTTCTTTGATTTTCTCGTTGCATTGTTGATGTAAGGAATGGGCTCCTTTGTTCCCTTTCTATATTTTGTTTATATTTGGCCTGTCTCATTATGCTTGCCCCTTTGTTCTTGTATTGAAACTTCTGGCTTGAGTTCTGACCCCCTTTGTTTAGTTTCCTTTGTTTAGTTTCCTTTGTTTAGTTTCCTTTGTGAATTCTGACCCCCTTTGTTTAGTTTCCTTTGTGTTGTTTGTTTAATTTGCTTTGAATGCTTCACTTGGCATCGAAAGCTCAAATGTATGCACTACTTTTTTTTTTATTAAGACGTATAAGCTTGCTGCGTTAAACTCATGTATATCTTTAAGATTTCCAAAGGAACTCGGAATCTATTTTTTGACTCTTGGAAGTTTAACTTCATATCGTTAGGTGTTATTTATTCAGCGTCCTCGGTAGATACATATAAAGGTTTATCTAGCTTTAAGTTTAAATATCAGTCTCCGTGGTGTAGTGGTAAGACACTCGCCTGGCGTTCCGCGAGCGCTATGTCATGGGTTCGTATCCTGGCCGGGGAGGATTTACTAGGCGCAAATCCTTAACTGTAGCCTCTGTTTAACGCAACAGTAAAATGTGTACTTGGTTGTAACAACTATTCTTCGCGGCGGGGATCGTATTCCAGGGACCTGCCCGAAACGCTACGCGTACTAGTGGCTGTACAAGAATGTAACAACTCTTGTATATATCTCAAAAAAAAAAAGTTGGTGTCCACTGCTGTTTGGGCTCGTGTGTGCCAGCGTAAGGAAGGTGTTTATTATTCTGGCTGTCCGATACGCGGGTAAGGTAATTGTCAGGCTGAAGTTCTGTGTTAGGATGACTATAGAGCGAGTTGAACCGTTGTGAGGACATAAAGCTGGGATATTATAACAAAGTGAAGGGACGGGGCCCCAAACACTTGAACCCATGGGGATTGAACGCTGACCATGAAGAAAGCGAGGCCATTGTTCTGTCCACCAAAGTGAGTGAAAAAGCTTCTATCATTCTTGCAGCACGGATGAGGTTTGTGTTTATTATCTAGATTAAAATTTCTCATGTTTTTATTTTTTGTCCATAGTGTTTGGGTATCTTAAGGTGCGTCTTGTACTAGTCTTATTTCCGAACTGTATCTATAAACACTTTAATTAGACTTGCTTGAGACGTGAAGCTGAGCACATGTGTTGATCTAAGGTGACTCCATGTGTTGCTCGGGCCACATGTTGCTCCAGGTTGTTCATGGAGTGCACGAAATTATTGTCCCTGGACAATTTCCCAGCAACATGTGATTGTACCAGACTTTGTATATAGTCTTAGAATATGTCTTATCTCTTGATTTGGAGATATGCATATGGGAAGGGAGCTATCAGAAGAAAGCACCAAGCCATTGTGACTATATAGCACTTGGAAGGGTTCAGTTTAAGGATTTGGACGGTCTCGCTTCATGCAGGTCGGCGTTCAATCCCCGACCGTCCAAGTGGTTGGGCACCATTCCTTTTTCTCGTCCCATCCCAAATCCTTATCCTGATCCCTTTCCAGTGCTATATAGTCGCAATGGCTTGGCGCTTTCTCCTGATAGATCCCTTCCCTTCCGGCCGTATAAAAGTGACAGATTGGGCAATTATGATGTTACTGAATGGTGCTCCTTAATAGTAGCTATAGAGTGTGAAGGTATACCTATTATACCTGTTGTTGGTAATCATTTTATAATGTCTATTGCTACTCGCCTTATATTTAAGTGACTTGTTATACTCCTCTAATATTTAAGTGATTATTGATACGTATACTTAAGTAAATATTGATACCCATCTTATATTTAAATGAATATTGGAACCCATATTCATTTTAGTGATTGCTAATAATCATTTCATCCATAAATGTGGTATAGGGGGGTACCACCTCTGGTGCAATTATAGGGACCCACAGCCTCAGAGAAGGGAACACAGAGCATTCAGGGTAAAACTTGCCCTTTAACTCTGAATACGTAAGAGTGTTCGCTTCTCCGACCAATACCAGTGTGGCATTGTATAATAATCTTCTATTGGTAATAATGGTCACTATAATCAAATATTAGAGTGATTATTATCTACTTGTATTTCTTACATTTATTAATGATTAATCTTCCTTTCAATATTATTATATTAATTTTTTCGTTGAGAATTGTGTCGATAATTTGTTATCCAGTCTGGGACTTGTTGATAATTTGTTATCCAGTCTGGGACTTGTCGATAATTTGTTATCCAGTCTGGGACTTGTCGATAATTTGTTATCCAGTCTGGGACTTGTCGATAATTTGTTATCCAGTCTGGGACTTGTCGATAATTTGTTATCCAGTCTGGGACTTGTTGATAATTTGTAATTCAGAATGATAATTGTTGATAATTTTGTTATTCATTACAGGGATGTTGATAAATTTATAATTCATTATAGGGATTATTGGTAATATGTTATTAATTGTATGGAGTGTTGCTAATTTATTCATTATTGTGGTTACAAATGGTCCAATGGCACCATTCAGGTGGTCCAATGGCACCATTCAGGTGGTCCACTGGCACCATTCAGGTGGTCCAATGGCACCATTCAGGTGGTCCACTGGCACCATTCAGGTGGTCCACTGGCACCATTCAGGTGGTCCAATGGCACCATTCAGGTGGTCCAATGGCACCATTCAGGTGGTCCAATGGCACCATTCAGGCGGTCCACTGGCACCATTCAGGCGGTCCACTGGCACCATTCAGGCGGTCCACTGGCACCATTCAGGCGGTCCACTGGCACCATTCAGGCGGTCCACTGGCACCATTCAGGCGGTCCACTGGCACCATTCAGGCGGTCCACTGGCACCATTCAGGCGGTCCACTGGCACCATTCAGGCGGTCCACTGGCACCATTCAGGTGGTCCACTGGCACCATTCAGGCGGTCCACTGGCACCATTCAGGCGGTCCACTGGCACCATTCAGGCGGTCCACTGGCACCATTCAGGTGGTCCACTGGCACCATTCAGGTGGTCCACTGGCACCATTCAGCTGGTCCACTGGCACCATTCAGGCGGTCCACTGGCACCATTCAGGCGGTCCACTGGCACCATTCAGGCGGTCCACTGGCACTATTCAGGTGGTCCACTGGCACCATTCAGGTGGTCCACTGGCACCATTCAGGTGGTCCACTGGCACCATTCAGGTGGTCCACTGGCACTATTCAGGTGGTCCACTGGCACTATTCAGGTGGTCCACTGGCACCATTCAGGTGGTCCACTGGCACTATTCAGGTGGTCCACTGGCACCATTCAGGCGGTCCACTGGCACCATTCAGGTGGTCCACTGGCACCATTCAGGTGGTCCACTGGCACCATTCAGGTGGTCCACTGGCACCATTCAGGCGGTCCACTGGCACCATTCAGGTGGTCCACTGGCACCATTCAGGTGGTCCACTGGCACCATTCAGGTGGTCCACTGGCACCATTCAGGCGGTCCACTGGCACCATTCAGGTGGTCCACTGGCACCATTCAGGTGGTCCACTGGCACTATTCAGCTGGTCCACTGGCACCATTCAGCTGGTCCACTGGCACCATTCAGGCGGTCCACTGGCACTATTCAGCTGATCCACTGGCACCATTCAGGTGGTCCACTGGCACCATTCAGGCGGTCCACTGGCACCATTCAGGTGGTCCACTGGCACCATTCAGGTGGTCCACTGGCACCATTCAGGTGGTCCACTGGCACCATTCAGGCGGTCCACTGGCACTCTTCAAGTGGTCTACGGAGAGGTAGGTTGTGTGTTTATGAAAGAGAGGACTCCGGAGCGTCTACTGAGAATGTTGCAGCAACACACAGATGGTGATAACCACTAAACTGGTCCTTGCACCACTGTACCATCTTGGAATTAGTGCTCTGACCTACCTTTAAGTGATTGGTTGCGGTGGCTGCTTGCGGGGGGCTGCTTGCGGGGGTTGCTTGCGGGGGCTGCTTGCGGTGGTTGCTTGCGGGGGCTGCTTGCGGGGGTTGCTTGCGGGGGTTGCTTGCTTGCGGGGGCTGCTTGCTTGCGGTGGCTGGCTTGTACTGGCAGGCCAGTACAAGCCTTTATTGTGGGTTAAAGTCCCTAGGTAACTCTAGGGGTCCCTTTCCTGGCCTCGTCTCTAAGGGACCCTGACTATAGAGCTCTGTTCAGAGCTATGGCGCGTGCGCACCAGACGTACGACGTCACCTTTTTTTTATTAATATATGAGGTACATCTGCATTTGTGCAGCTACCCTAGACTATATGAAGGGGGGGGGGTTAGTACATTGTGTCAAAAAGCTAGCTACGTGATGCTGAAAAATCCCCATCACACAGCATGGTTAGTCATACAGAGGCATGTGATAAGTAGTCTGCACTTGCAGACTCTGGGTGCATTATGAGGGTATCCCCAACACAAGAGTGAATACGGTAGCAGTGGTAATAAAAGTCCCCATCTCGCAGGATGGTTAGTCATACAGGGCCATGTGTTTAGTAGCCTGCACTGTTAAATTTTGGGTACACTGTGAGGATATCTTCAAGAACACGAGAGTGAATAAAGTAATTGCAAAGCTCCAGGTACCTCATGCCAACTGGTCTGAAAGGTCTAATAACTGGGCATTCAGTGATGTAGTGTGGGAGATCATGCCGTAGTTCTTGCTCATAGAGTTTGCACCTGGAGTGCTCAGGATTGGGAGATCCGTCACCTGTAGCCACCTGCCACAGGTAACGGTAACGTAACCTGATCCTGGCAACCACTGTGTCGCACAGTCTAGTGGACGTTTTGTGCTGCCCATAGATATAGGTTTCAGATCTGAACAAATCGTACCTTTTTATACTAGTGCTTTCAGGTCGTTGAGAGTCGGTAATTTCTTTCCTATCAGATCTGAGTGTTTGGACCAATATAGTTTTGACCATAGAGATGGGGATACCTAGATCTAATTCAACTTCATCTTTGTTACACGCTAATTTGGCTGCAATGTCTGCCTCATTATGATGGGTTATGTTTGTGTGTGATGGTATCCATACAAAGGCAATTCGAGACCCTTTACTGTTGCTCTCTACATAAGGCGTCAGGCTTCAGGTGACTGTTTTACGATCGAGTCATGCTTAGTTTTAATGTTTATTTCAGTGTCCTGATAATTTGAGGCCTTTATTGCAGGCACTTGGTATATCAAGAGCTTTTTCCTGATATATAAACCATAAATTACCTGGTGTTACAATTACTAGTAAATTCTGTTTGACTTTTCATACAAATGAAATGCACTTTACTTTTTTATTTTTTGGGGCAGGTACTATGCGGTCTTTTATAATTGTGTTGGTCTTGAATTAAAATTGATTTAGTGGCTTTTTGCTGGTGTATGACGGTATAACTGTGTAGCATCTGGTGGCTTCTTGTTCCTCGTCTCAAGGAACAGTGCCAGCATCTCAAACAGCGCGCAGTGGCAGCAAAGTCGCTTCACAATCCAATGGTCCCGAATTTGATTTCAGGACAGAACGCGAATTTTGAGCACGTTTTCTTCCATTCAATGCCTCAGCTTACTTATTAATAGTAAATAGGTACCCGGGAGCTAGGCAAATGTTGTGGGTGACATCAGGGACAGACGGTGGTTAGTCTAGCCGGATCTGGGGATAGGACAGTGAGGCCGCCTATCCCGGATAGTGGTGAAGGGAAGCCAAGTGGTGGAGAATTTCCCCAAACATGATTGCCGTTGTTGGGGCCGACAGGAAGCCTGTATTAAGGTGACCTATTGAGGTCCCCTCTAGATCAACTTCTGACCTTTCCCAGGAGGCAACCCTTAACAGTTGCCTAATTCCCGGGGTATTTATTTTACTGCTAGGTAAACAGCCGCTTCGTGGGAAAGGAAACGTTCCCAATCGTTTCTGTCGTGCACGGGAATTGAACCTGGATTCATAGTGTGAGCAGAGGACATCCCTCACTGTGTAACAACACTGGAAGCTGCAGGCACCAACAACACAGCATTTTATATATATATATATATATATATATATATATATATATATATATATATATATATATATATATATATATATATATATATATATATATATATATATAATGCTGTGAGTATCTGGGGAAAGGGGAATATTTTTGATCAAAAGACGATATTTTTATATAATATTTTATTAAACAAAAGTACACGCATTGCATCAATAACTCTAATAAAATTCTTTACATTACATAATGGCAGGATACAAGACTTCTGTTTCTATATAGAGACATCCATACTAGGATAATCAGGATAACGGATAATGATGGCTCACTAGACACTCAGATTGCTGGGAGAAGCCAAAGGGCAGGAGGTTATTAAAGTCCAAAATTAGGCTTGGGCAACTTATTACATTTTTTTGGGGTTGTAATATTGTTATGACGGAGGTTGTGAAGGGCCGAGATCATGCTGTAGGGAGAATAACAAGCCGGGGGAATTGAATTACATTTGCGGTATTTTTCAAGAACTCTTTCTTATTGAATTTGTGTGTAAAGTTTGTATTAAGATGTGTATGTTGTTCTTTAATATTAGGTTATTTATAGAATTAAAGCATTTCTTTGAACTCTGACCTGATTTTTTTTTTAAAGTTGTAAGTCTATTTAAATATGTTTCATATATATATATATATATATATATATATATATATATATATATATATATATATATATATATATATATATATATATATATATATATGAAATGTGTGATAAATATTTTGCATGTTTTAGAATGAGGAGTTGTAGTGTCTTGCTTCTCTCTCTCTCTCTCTCTCTCTCTCTCTCTCTCTCTCTCTCTCTCTCTCTCTCTCTCTCTCTCTCTCTCTCTCTCTCTCTCTCTCTCTCACACACACACACGCTTATTCTGACCCATGTTTCATCACTATCCTCTTCGTTGTCTCCAAATTTTCGTTTTATTCCTTCAACACCCCCTCTTTAGTATGTTGTGCCCCCCCCCCTCTCATTCGGTCTTCGCCCCTCTCATATTCGTCCTGCACCCCCTCTTCCTTTCGTTCTGAATCCCCCCTCTCCAGTTCTTTCATCCCCCTCTGCAATTATTTGTACCTCATGTAATTCGTCGTGGCCCCCCTTTCTAATTCATTGTGGCCCCTTCTTTTATTCGTCGGGGCCCCCTTTCTAATTTATTGTGCCCCCCTCTTTTATTCGTCGTGGCCCCCCCCTCTTTTATTCGTCGTGGCCCCCTCTTTTATTCGTCGTGGCCCCCCTCTTTTATTCGTCGTGCCCCCCTCTTTTATTCGTGGTGGCCCCCCTTTCAAATTAGTTCTGCCCTTCTCCTTTGATCTCTCTCTTTTTCTCCCCTTCCATTTTGTTAAATAAAAAAAAAATGTTTATTATTTTTGTCATTGCTTGTTGATCTTAAAATTCGTAGTGTGTGTGCGCGCGCGCGCGTGTGTGTGTGTGTGTGTGTGTGTGTGTGTGTGTGTGTGTGTGTGTGTGTGTGTGTGTGTGTGTCAGGTAGTTTAACCTCGGTTCCCACATAGGATTAAGTGACTGCATGATCCTGTCCTTCTCGCTTATAAGGTTATTTGATGATAAAGCTCATGGTATTGGATTCTGGTACACCACTTGTTGCTGGAGGAGGCTGACATCTGATATATATATATATATATATATATATATATATATATATATATATATATATATATATATATATATATACCTAATAGCCAGATTGCACTACTCGGCCTACTATGCAAGGCCCGATTTGCCTAATAAGCCAGGTTTTCCTGAAGTTATATATTTTTCTAATTTTTTTCTTATGAAATGATAAAGTTTTCCATTACATTACATTATATATGAGTTCATTCTTTTTAATTTGAGTTATAACTAAAGTAGAAATATGACCAAACCTACCCTACCTAACCTAACCTAACCTATCTTATTAATCTATGCTAAGCTAACATAATTAGGTCAGTAATTCATGTTCTTAATATAATAATATTAATTCAAATAAAGCAATTGGAAACAATTGTTTGAAAATAACGAAAATTTGCCTACTAGGCAAATCGGGCCTTGCATACTTGGCCGAGTAGTGCGTTCTGGCTATTAGGTGCAACATATATATATATATATATATCAGGTGGAGCCGTATATAGTGATATCGTTCAGAAGGATGTGAGGTGTCTCGTTCTTTGGCGTCTGTCTGGGAGAGTTGGTAATATTTACAAGGTGTTGTGGAAGTCGGAGGCGTGGAGGTGTCGACATGACTCAAGACTGTCATTACGTTGTGGAGGGGGAGGGAGGAATGATGGCCAGTTCCTTCAGTCAATCTATTCCGCTGGTACAGGGGGGGGGGTTCCATTTCCTGAAGGGAGCTCTTGTCCACTGCTAGAGGGTAATGTCAGTACAGGTACTTAAGTGTATCGGGTCCGCTGTGAGTACCTCATAGGGGAGGGGAGGGTTGTTTGGCCCACTGGGCCTTGGGGCTGTGAGTTCCTGAAGGAAATTCCTGAAGGAAGGAAGGGGTCTGGTCCAGAATTCAGTCCATGCACGACGAAAAGGAAGTGATGTGTGAGATTTAAAATATAGGAACATTTAAAGATGAATGCAACACTTACAAATGAAGATAACACGAACAGTTAAAGTCTAACCACAGGTGTTGTGAGCGATGCTCGAAGAGACTCGGGGTGTTGACCTGTGAGTGGCGACACCTGTCGTTTCCTCGCTAGTTGGCTAACGATCCTAACAACAGCTGCCAACGACCCGAGGTCCAGCTAGAAGGAAAACGCGCGTTTCTCGAGGGGATAACTGCTGTAAATCACACCTACCCACTAAATTCGTTGTTGAGAAACCTTGTCTGACGACAAAACTCTAGAAGTCTGCCAGTCATAGAAATATGATGTTTGTGGTAGTTTTTAAAAGATAAAGTGTAATAAAATCCTTTATTTGGCATTGTCTTTGGTCAGTTTTGTTGGTGGCGATTAGCGAGACACTTGTATCGTTAGTCTGGGCGCCACCTTCCTTAGCCAGGAACCAGGCCGTAGCACGGGAGAATAGTTGTGGGGAGTAAGACCCGTGGCAGGAGCGCCCTCGCCACCTGACGGGTCGCCAGGAAGTTGGCACTCCTGATATCCTGGAGTGTGACCAGTTGACGCCGCGGGCGGTGACCAGCTGAGGCCGGGCGGGGTCGGGGCCGCTCTCATCTTCTGCACGACCTCCCACACTTTTAAAGTGAATGTTTACAACTATCGACTTTAAGGGTAAAGGTTTCTTCGGGTTGGTCACCCTGGAACTACGGTGCGGGTGATGGAAAGTTGGCCCTGCTGGACTAACCTATATCACTCGTGTCAGTCTTCTTGCCTCAGCTCCTCACTGGTCAACACCGCCCCCATTATGGTCCATTTTTCTCAGCATTCAACTGGTCCACACCACTTTTATTAGGCTATTTGTCTCAACACTCAACTGGGCCTCACAGCGCATGTTGGGTACTTCCGCTGCTCCTCAGCTTTCCGGCGGCTCTCCTTGCCAAGTGCTAGAGATGAGCCGGATAATGACCCTAGAATGATCCGGATTCAAAAATAAATCCGATAGCATTTCAGGGATTGCGTTTTGTGCGGGACACTCAACACCTTACGGCAGCTGTTAAGGGTTCACTGCATTAATTGGAGGTCACCACAACAGCTGGAGATGGGTGTCATAACAGCTGAAGGAGGTCAGTACAGCTTGAGGAAATTACCACAGACGCTTGTCGAGGTCACAGCGGGAAGAGACTGCCTCAGCAACTGCTGGTTAGGTTAGGTTAGGTGTAGCAGAGATCACAGTTGACTAGTCCAGCAAAACCTAACTGACAGGCCGCAGTTCTGGGGGTCGGAGGTCAAGCACTTGTGACCTAAAATCCGGTATTGGTGTTCCTCTGAGGTCACTGCCGGCCCCGGATGACCCATTCTCGCTGACCTTAGACCGAATCTCCGTGACCTGTGGCCTGGTGTCGCTGACCGGCGATCTGATGTCGTTGAGCGAGGGTCGGATGTCGCCGATTGGGTTCCTGATGTCAGTGACGTGCGTAGTGAGCTGACTTCTGACGTCGCTGACATGCGGGTGGAGGTCCCCAACGTGAGTCCTCAGACCAGTGGCGGGGCTGCGGACCTCCGGCACCTGCTGCTGCTGCTGCGACCTGACATCCGACATCTGTGACCTGATCTCGGACATCTGCGACCTCATGTCCGTCATTTGCGACCTCATATCCGGGATCGGCGACCTCATCTCTGTGACTTGCGACCTCATCTCGGCGACGGGGGAACGCATGTCGGTGACCTGCTGGGCGCGGAGGTCGGTGTGCTGGGTCTCCTTGTGCCGACGGAGGTCCACCTTGCGCTGGAACGCCCGCCCGCACAGGTCGCAGGAGAAGGGCTTGAAACCCGTGTGTTTCCTGCTGTGGGTGATGAGGTTCGACGACTGGCTGAACGCCTTCCCGCACACCGTGCATTTGTGCGGCTTCTCACCTGTAGGTGCAGGAGAAAAGAAAAATTAGCCACAGGGTAGAAATGGGGGAATAATTAGTTACTGGAGGGTACAAATGGGGAATAATTAGTTACTGGAGGGTAGAAATGGGGGAATAATTAGTTACTGGAGGGTAGAAATGGGGGAATAATTAGTTCTGGAGGGTAGAAATGGGGGAATAATTAGTTACTGGAGGGTACAAATGGGGAATAATTAGTTACTGGAGGGTACAAATGGGGAATAATTAGTTACTGGAGGGTACAAATGGGGGAATAATTAGTTACTGGAGGGCACAAATGTGGGAATAATTAGTTACTAGAGGGTACAAATGGGGAATAATTAGTTACTGGAGGGCACAAATGGGGGAATAATTAGTTACTAGAGGGTACAAATGGGGAATAATTAGTTACTGGAGGGCACAAATGGGGGAATAATTAGTTACTGGAGGGTACAAATGGGGGAATAATTAGTTACTGGAGGGCACAAATGGGGGAATAATTAGTTACTAGAGGGCACAAATGGGGGAATAATTAGTTACTGGAGGGTACAAATGGGGGAATAATTAGTTACCGGAGGGCACAAATGGGGGAATAATTAGTTACCGGAGGGCACAAATGGGGGAATAATTAGTTACTGGAGGGCACAAATGGGGGAATAATTAGTTACTGGAGGGTACAAATGGGGGAATAATTAGTTACTGGAGGGTACAAATGGGGGAATAATTAGTTACTGGAGGGTACAAATGGGGGAATAATTAGTTACTGGAGGGTACAAATGGGGGAATAATTAGTTACCGGAGGGCACAAATGGGGGAATAATTAGTTACCGGAGGGCACAAATGGGGGAATAATTAGTTACCGGAGGGCACAAATGGGGGAATAATTAGTTACCGGAGGGCACAAATGGGGGAATAATTAGTTACTGGAGGGCACAAATGGGGGAATAATTAGTTACCGGAGGGCACAAATGGGGGAATAATTAGTTACTGGAGGGCACAAATGGGGGAATAATTAGTTACTGGAGGGCACAAATGGGGGAATAATTAATTACTCGAGGATATAAATTTAGTCACAGGTATTAAGAAGGCAGAAATGGGGACATTTGATCAGCGTTAATCGCGTTTAGAACTGAGAGGAAATTTAGTTACAGGGTGGAAATGAAAGAAGGAATGATCCAAGTGAATAAAATGAAAGCTGGAATAGTCCCCCTGCATTCATAAGTCCTTAAAGGAGACAGGAGCCACCACAGGGTAAGACGCCATTAAAACTTTTAGCAATTATTTAAATGGAGAAGTGAAGTGCAGAGCGAGAAAAGGCGTTTAAAGTTAATTAAAAGTTTGTTAAGGTAGAGGTGAGCCAGAGACGGTGGAACTTTTTCCCCGCTCAAGATTATTTACATGAAAGCTTTAATACAGAGGTCAAGGAATGTTAGCAGTCAACATAACTCAGAAATATTCAGGGAAAGATGTGGTGCAATCTTTCGCGGTGAGGCAGAAAGGGAAGTAGAGTGAGTGGTACAAAGTAGAAAGCAGAGTGCCATCCCTGAGTGGAGGCACTGCGCACCCCCACCCCCTAACTTAAGGGGGTGTGGGGTGTCTCCACTCAGGCTTTACGGTTGCTTTTCCCACACAGTACATAGCGGATGTTGACCCATCCACACACTAGAAAATGAAGACAATCGACTTGAGAATAGTCCAGGACGGATCGAAACGTCGTCGTCCCTTCATTTTCTAGTGTGTGGTCTGGTCAACATACTTCAGCCACGTTATTGTGACTCATCGCCTGTACATAGCGGATGTGTGTTTGTGTCTTTGGGGTCATCTTCTGGTTTCTCATAGGCGGCCACTGGAAGGCTGATTAAGGTTCAAGTATGTTTATTGAGACGATAAAATACATCTTAAAGGGATAGAGTAGCTTCCCATCAAACACACACCGAAACTACGACGTTGGTACAACGTTCGAACAAGTTTTAACACCTCCTAACCAGTTATAACAACTAATATAGCAAGTTGTAACAACGTTCTAATACGTCATAAACACGTTAAGCCAAGATGTAACAACTTTATTACAAGTTGTAACAAGCGGAAAATAGAGACAATTACGGTTTGTGTTTCCAGGGTTAGGCTATTCCCCCCCCCCCTGCCTGTTAAGGTTCCTCTAGGCCAGGTGCTGGCGACCTGTCCCCTAGGAGGTAATCCACAACAGTTGAATAATTCCCAGGTACTACTCCTAGATAGAGGCATGAGGTGAAAGGACTCATGCCCAACCGTCTCTTTCCCATGCAAGGGGAGCGACCCCGGGATCCTTGGTTGTGAGTAGAGGACGTAGACCGCTGCGCCAAGGGAGCCTACTTTGGGAAGACGGCACTAAATTTGCGGTTATGACGGCGCTAAATAACCAGAGAGGGTTATCAGGGAGAAAAAGTACTACTCTGCTCATCCTGTTTCTTAAATTTATTTTAATTAAATTCAGTAGTGTAAATCCTCACCCACA
>NC_091158.1:13395643-13435643 GCF_040958095.1 Procambarus clarkii
CCTGCTTTCAGGTGTTTTAGCGTCTCCAGGTGTTTTACCTTCTCATGGAGACCTTAATTGGTTCACCAATTACCTTCTCCTTTTATTTGAATTGGTAACCTGACTGGCCGGCAGTGTTGGGGAGGGGACACGGAGCACTATATCTGAGGGCCAGACCTCTTTGGTAGATATATTAATTTATGCATTTAAATTCTCTTTTAATATACCCGGAGGAAATCGTCTCAGGGAAGAGTCTTTAGCATTATTCTTTGCAGTGTTGTAGTTAATAGTGCTAAAGATGCTCTCCCAGGGTGTTTAGGAGCTTCCTGCACATAAGCGACCCGTCGATTCCATTCTTGGCTTCACTTAGGTCAACTGTAGAACGAATTATATCTTGTGTGTGAAACTTGTTTTCTTGGGCTGAGCTTTGAGCGGACTCTAACATTAGGTCTCCTCAGTTCTGGCCGCTCAAACCTTTGTGCATGGGTTCCACGGATCTTCTGAGAATGCTGATCTCTTCCTCATGAGGGTATTGATCGACAGACCCTTCCTCGGCCTCATAAGGAGCCATATGTTCCATCCACCTTGATTTTTGTGATACACAGGCTGGCTGGTACAGGAGCGGACGACGTTTGTCAGCATAGGACAAAGGGTTAGGCACCGAGCGACCTGGTGACGTGCACGAAGACGGAGTATGGTCAAATCGTACACAAGACGATTCGACAAACCTCGTTTTGTGTCTGTTAAAACTATGTATTGTTAAATTAGGATGTATTAGTTTAGGTTTGACAATATTCGACTATGTTAGGTTAGACTAGGGTGTGTTAGCCTCGGTCAGGTTAGGTTGGGTAAGGCTAGGTAAGCATTTCACGTCCATTGGCGAACGGACATGAAATGGACATTTCGTGTCCATTGAGTTCGATGTGAATTGAACCCTCAAGAATGACTGCTAGCTTGGCCCCTTCAAGGCGTTCATCGCATTAACTGTCTTCCATCCAGGGATTGGATCTGCTGCATTAAGGTGTTGGCAGCTTTGTGTGCATGTCGTCCTCTGGTCTCAACACAGCCAGTCCTCCCAAGGTTTCCCAACGTCAAGAAACTGTAGTACTAAAGTGCCCTTATCATTACCTACAAGAGAACCCATAATAGAACACGGGACAATGTCAATTTCGCGAGCCGCTACCACGTTCTACTACGACGATTTTTGGCCTTAGAGTATACGTCAACATGCGACGCTCTGTTAAGAGGACGGGTTGGTCAAGAAAGTGAAGGGAGGTCATATGAGTGATTCTTCCCTGGTCGTGACCCCGGGAGAAACTGGTGTAGGAGATGCTGCTGCTCCCTCATGTGTGTGTGCATTCCACATGTAAAGTAAATAGTTACTTCTTGAGAGAAGCTAGGCTCCTCTACCGGATTCTGGCATTGATAATGAAACTATATGTTTAACAGATCTCTCAACCTGTCCATGGAGGACAGAAGAAAATGTATATATGCTGGTTAGCATTGTAAATGTCTGGCCACGTCTGTGGTAGATAATAATAATAAATAATAATAATAATAATAATAATAATAATAATAATAAAACATGCTTTGAATAACATTACAACTGTGTTTTACATATTAAGGTTTATGCTGTTTTGTTATGTATGTTTCATTATTATTATTATTATTATTATTATTATTATTATTATTATTATTATTATTATTATTATTATTATTATTATTATATATGGTGTTATTTTTATAGCATTTATTGGACGACAGTAACCTCGATATTACGGCACCCGAGGTATTTATTTATTTGGTTGCAACTGAAGTCCGTATTTTCTCATATCCTTCATTTCTTATCCTTTGCTACCAGTCATCACCACTCACTACCAGTCATCACCACTCACTACCCGTCATCACCACTCACTACCAGTCATCACCGCGTGACATCCTCAGTCAATATCACCTTACGCTTCAAGTTCTCATATCTGCTCAATTACTCAAGTCCTTCACTCTTCCTTATCAACTCTCAACCCTCCTCTCTTCCATATTCATCACACCTCATTCCTGCCCTCATTCGCCCTCACCGCACTCCATCCATTCCCTGTCCTCCCCCCTCCCCATCCCTCCCCCCATCCTTACAAAAAGTGTCATTCCATCCACGGCCCATCAAGTAGGTGACCCCCACCACATTCACTACACAATCATTACACATCATACACACACCATCACCTTCCATTATTATCCCACAGGCCTTCCCTCTCTCTCTCTCTCTCTCTCTCTCTCTCTCTCTCTCTCTCTCTCTCTCTCTCTCTCTCTCTCTCTCTCTCTCTCTCTCCTCCGTCCAGAATTTGCGCAAATCCACATTAAATCCAGGATAAAGACGCGTATGGAGGGGCGTGTGGGAGAGAGCGTGTTGAGAGAAGAGGTAGAGAACATATGTAAGAGTGAGAGAGTTAATGGAGGAGCAGATGGAGAGGGGAGAGAAGTTGGGGGGGGGGAGGAGGGGAACCTGGTGAGGGAGGAGGGAGGGGGGGGGGGGCGGGAGTACCAAAAAAATCAAGAACTAAGCCCCAACTAGATGTAAAAGTAATTTGCTAATTAGTTCCCGAATTTTGACATGGCGCAGCTAACTTTTGACACTGTTGGAGAAAAAGGCACAGGTCGGGAATTAGTGTATGAGGCCGTGGAACGGGGGAGGGGGGGGGGAGGGAGGAGGAAGGGGGAGAAGAAAGGCCTGAGGTGAATGTGGAATGGAAAGGGTGGAGAGGGCGGGGGAGGTGGAAGGAAAAGGGACGGAAGTATGGAAGGTAAGGGGTGGTGGGATGGGGGGAGGATAGAAGGAGGGGTGGGAAAGGATAGAAGGGTTGAGAAAGGGAGGGAAAACTTGGAAAGGGTGATGGAGAGAGGGAGGAGGAAGAGGAGTGGAGGAGAAAGAATAGGGTTCATGTTAATGAGGAGGAAGAGCTTGAGTAAGAGGTTTATGGGGTTTGATAAACTCCCCCGTAAACTGGGGTCTACCTTAACCCCGCCCTGTTATCTGGGATTTGCGGAAACTCCACCCCATTAACTGACATCTGGGTTATCTCACCCACGCCCTCAGTAATGGCTGTTACCTTGCAGCGTTAACTGTCATCTTTATTAAACCTGTTTTGTCCGCCAACTGGCGGCCCTTTTGATCTCTGCCGTTAACAGCTCTGTTGATACCACTATCGTTAACCTGTGCCACCCACGCTCTCACCATCACCCACGCCCTCACCATCATTCACGCCCTCACCATCACCCACGACCTCACCATCACCCACACCCTCACCATCACCCACACCTTCACCATCACCCACGCCCTCACCATCACCCACACCACCCACGACCTCACCATCACCCATACCACCCACGCCCTCACCATCACCCACGCCTTCACCATCACCCACATCCTTACCATCACTCACACCACCCACACCCTCACCATCACCCACACCACCCACACCCTCACCACCACCCACACCCTCACCATCACCCACGCCCTCACTGTCACCCACGCCCTCACCATCACCCACGACCTCACCATCACCCACGACCTCACCATCACCCACACCACCCACGCCCTCACCATCACCCACACCCTCACCATCACCCACGCCCTCACCATCACCCACACCTCCCACGCCCTCACCATCACCCACACCCCCACTGCCGGGTGCTCACCATCATCACCATTAGCGTCCCCGGCGGGCAGGAGTTAGCAGGCAAGTGGCGTCAAAGTTGGGGTCCAGGACTCCACCGAGAAATTTAATGCCGACCCAAAAACTCCCGCTGAAGGTTTTAAGCAAATGAAGACGGCCCGTGCCTCCCAGGCCGAAAGTTAATTAATGGTAGATTTTTGTTGAAGCCTGGTGAGGATTGTTGGAGATTTCCCAGGACCTGCTGTTGGTGATTTGTTGGTGGTGCGGTGGTGAGAGGGATGGTGGTTTAGTGGATTGTAGGGGAGGGAATGGTGGTGGTTAGGGGGGCTGAGGATTGTTGTAGTGTTGGTGGTTATGTACACCAGAAATAAATATCTCCTTGATATCCCCAGAGTTAAACTTAATCTGTGTAAACACTCTATGCAAATAAAGGGACCCAGTTTATGGAACTCACTCCCTACTGAATTGAAAAGCTGTCCAACTTTTACATCATTCAAAATCAATACTAAAAAGTTCCTAATTTCATCTTCATAGTTTTCACTTTTTGCCTTAAAATTGCACTGTATCAATTGCTACCCAATCTCCCAACCTTTATGTTCCCAATTTGAACATCTTTACCATTGTGATCATTGCTGTTTTCTTATATGTGCTGCCAATCTGTTGTATGGTGTTTATAAATCTTGTTTATCTGAATCTTTTGCTACCCAGTCTCCCAATCTTTATGTACCCAATCTGAACATCTTTACCATTGTGATCATTGCTGTCTTATATGTGCTGTCAATCTGCTGTATGGTGTCTATTAACCTTGATTAAATTACTAATCAAGCTGTCAATGTAATCAATCAGAGCTTTAATATAACAATGTGCTTTAATATGCCTACTTATCTCTCTCATCTCATTTTTCTCTTGTAATGTATCTTTATCATTCATCAATTCTGATTTAAATTACCTACTTAAAATTATCTGCTAGATTAAGGACCTGCCCGAAACGCTGCGCGTACTAGTGGCTTTACAAGAATGTAAATACTGTACTATCCAATGTATTCTCACAAACCCAATGTACCTTCTTGTATATATATAAATAAATAAATAAATAAATAAATAAATGTATGTCAATCAATCAATCATCTGTAGTGTTTGTTTGGGTGGTGTGTGTTTGTAAAGGCTTTAATATATATATATATATATATATATATATATATATATATATATATATATATATATATATATATATATATATATATATATATATAATATATAACCGAAAACTCACACCCCAGAAGTGACTCGAACCCATACTGCCAGGAGCACTATGCATCTGGCGTACAGGACACCTTCACCACTCGACCATCACGACCGTTCAAAAGATGATGGTAGCCGAAGCTCTTTACCCAACCATCCCGACGGCGCTCTAATGGTAATCTTGGGCATAATATTGTATCAAATCATCTCATTCTTTTGGGGCAACACGCGAGGAACACAAATGCAAACATGTTTGCATTTTGGCTTCTTCTCCGGCCCCGACAACGGCGGTCTCCGGGTTCGAGTCCCTGTGCCCTTTTTCACCAACTTCGAGGTCATTCCCGGAGCTCACAGTTCCTGCGACGCCGCTGGAACCAATCGTATTGGCGTTTGCCTTTCCATTGGAGACTTTCGGCACCGTGGAGAGGGGGAGACCTGCTGCATGGGTAACAGCTTCTCCCCCATATCAACCTACCCAGGCTTTGCGTCCCTGGTGAGGCCACTCCAGACCGACAACCAGAGCGTAACACCATAGTCTCCTGAGACTGATGGATGCCTATTACTACTACTATTACTAAGATACTAAAATATTAAACCTTCGTACTTTAAAAGTCCACGGGAAGCCTTTTACAAATTCGTATTTAACCAATTGTGATCTTAAAATTAGAATTCTAACTTTAAAATTATCACCTCTTAAGTTATTAACTTTAAATTGTAATTTGAACTTATTATTATTATAATAAGATGTTAGCGTTAAATTTCAATCAACAATTAAACTGTTCTTAACGAATACAAAATGAAACTGTACCAACAAATCTCATCCTCTTTACTATAAATAATTCGTGTTATTTCGTAAAAAAAAATTAACCTTAATTAACGAAAAAAATGTCAATCTTGTAGAAGCTTATAATAATCTAAACTTTGAACTTTACAGTTATTAAATTGATTTTCAAGTATCATGATCTTTAAACAAATTCAAGTGTAACATTTACAAAAAAAATCTCAAATCTTGCAACAAATGCAAGCTGACATTACAAACATATTAATCTTTAAAACACATGTAAATTAACATTAAACAAAATGTCGTAATCTTCACACAAATATCTAAAAGTGACTTTTTTTTAAAAAGCCTCGTAATTCTAACTTTAAAAATTTGATAATAGTAACTTTTTTTTTCTAACAAATACTGCGAATATGACCAGCTGTTGAAGTCTGTAATAGCCAGCGGCATTTATAAAAGGCGGTTCGTGTCGCGAGTCTAGGATAAGTTAGGATAAAAATGTCGAATAACTAAATTGGAAAATGGAAGGTTTGGGACGGACGGGAACGGAATGCGACTCGTTTATTAACCTCGTTCTCGTTGGGCGTGTTTAGTCTGTCCGGAGGCTGATCCCTGTCTGTTTATTCTGTCTGGAGGCTTGAGCCCTGTCTGTTTTTCTGTCTGGTGGCTTGAGCCCTGTCTGTTTATTCTGTCTGGAGGCTAATCCCAGTCTGGGTTTCTGTCTGGAGGCTAATCACTGTCTGTGTTTCTGTCCGGAGGCTAATCCCTGTCTGTGTTTCTGTCTGGAGGCTAATCCCTGTCTGTTTTTCTGTCCGTTACTAATTTACCTGTCCATATGCATCCCCCCCCCCCGCCCATCCATCCTGTTCTGGCTGTACTTATAGTAACGATGAGGACCATAGTACACATACCGACGTACAACGCATTTAGAAAGTAAAAATCGAACCTTTGAATTTGGCCAAATCGGAAAAGATTTTCTATTTACGTTGCAAAGACAAAGTAACCTAACCTAACCTTCTTAGGCCGAGTATACGCCATCTGAGGCCTAATATAGTACATATGTGTACTATAATAGGCCTAGGAATATTTAAGTTTGTTTTTTAGCTTCATTTTTTGGGGGGTAGGGGGGGAGGGAAGATTCTATGAGGTGGATAGTACAGAATTCTACTATCTTATTGGTTAGTACGTCAACGTTTGTACTATGGTGCACAGAGTTATAAACAGTACTACCTAAAGAGGAGGATTGGTTGATTCCCTGTCTATCCACTCTTATTGTTTGGTCTTTTTTTTTTTTTTTGCCCGTCTATTGGCACGTTTCTGTCAGTCCAGCCGGCCTCTGTCTGCTTTTTTTTTTGGTTTTGCTCTCGTAATTTTTTGTTTTATTTTAACTTTGCCAAACTGTGACGAGTAATTATGAGACTTCAGACTAGTGAATGTTGTAGCGAGGGTCTCCTCTCTCTCTCTCTCTCTCTCTCTCTCTCTCTCTCTCTCTCTCTCTCTCTCTCTCTCTCTCTCTCTCTCTCTCTCTCTCTCTCTCTCTCTCCCTCTCTCCCTCTCTCTCTCTCTCTCTCTCCCTCTCTCTCTCTCCCTCTCTCCCTCTCTCTCTCTCCCTCTCTCTCTCTCTCTCTCTCTCTCTCTCTCTCTCTCTCTCTCTCTCTCTCTCTCTCTCTCTCTCTCTCTCTCTCTCTCTCTCTCTCTCTCTCTCTCTCTCTCTCTCTCTCTCTCTCTCTCTCTCTCTCTCTCTCTCTCTCTCTCTCTCTCTCTCTCTCTTTCTCTCTCTCTCTCTCTCTCTCTCTCTCTCTCTCTCTCTCTCTCTCTCTCTCTCTCTCTCTCTCTCTCTCTCTCTCTCTCTCTCTTTCTCTCTCTCTGAATGACAAAGAGCCACATTCCGTCATTCGTCTTAACTCGAAATAAATAATATTTTCATGGAGTATCAGCCTATATAATCAACTTTTTGCAGGCTGACTTATCGTATAGATATATGGGAAGGGACATGTATATTCATACATGGGGGAAGGAAAATATGTATACATTTATGGAACGGGAACCGATTTTATGCTGCATCTATGGGGCGGAACTTATGTATAAATATTTGGAGAATGAAAAATGTATGCAGATCAGTTCCACAGTCAGTCAATTAGTCTGTCTAGGCATCACTCAAGTCAGACGTGGTGTACTCCCATTACATTTCTAATTTGAATTCTCTAATTTTATATCTAATTTCTCCATTACCACCCATTAGAATGGCCGGCCAGCCAGTACGCCCAAAAGCCCGGTCCCAATGGTTTTGTGTCGGCATCCGCGTCTCTCAAAACTTTAATGGAAAACACGCGTAAAAATGATGCTCGCAGTTTGCCAGACATTGTCGTTATCAATCTGAAGTTGGTGGATCCTACTCGCTCGAACTTAACACGTTCCGTCCCTGCATGTGGATGGGGTGAGGGGCGAGTGGCGTCAGGACGGGTCAGCAAGGACAGCTGCTGCTGCTGCTGAGGTCAGGAGACAGAGAGAGACAGAGAGAGAGCTGGAGATAGCACTGAGTGCAAGCTGCGCCGTCGACCAAAACACACACATATTACTTATAAAGGTCAGACCATAGAAATGACAACACGGAAATTAAAAAGTTAATTTCGAGAAGAAAAGCTGAAGGAGCACGGGGCAAGAATGAGGATCGAGAGGGCAGGAGGCAAGGAGGAGGAAGAAGAGGGCAAGAGGCATATAGGAGGAAGAAGAGGGTAAAGGCAAGGAGGAGGAAGAAGAGGGCAAGAGAGAAGGAGGAAGATGAAGAGGGCAGTAAGACGAAAAACGATAAAACGCCTCAAGAAAGCAATACAAACACCTTAGAAGAATAACAGAGAGAAGAGCGGAAGCAAAACGGGGCTTAAAACAGGATACAGAAATCAGACGAGAGAGAGCATGTCAACAGACCCTGACAGAACACAGCAGATCCTCAAGCAGTCGGGAGAGAACAAGTAGGCAGCAGTAAAGCTGTTAAAAGACAAGACAAATAAGGAAAGCAAGTTGCCCGCCCTCTGGTGGTGACTGAGACAAAGTTAGTCACCAGCCGCCCGCCCTCTGGTGGTGACTGAGGCAAAGTTAGTCATCAAGCCGCCCGCCCTCTGGTGGTGACTGAGACAAAGTTAGTCATCAAGCCGCCCGCCCTCTGGTGGTGACTGAGACAAAGTTAGTCACCAGCCGCCCGCCCTCTGGTGGTGACTGAGGCAAAGTTAGTCACCAAGCCGCCCGCCCTCTGGTGGTGACTGAGACAAAGTTAGTCATCAAGCCGCCCGCCCTCTGGTGGTGACTGAGACAAAGTTAGTCATCAAGCCGCCCGCCCTCGACGCCACCAAAGTTGTTAAATTGTAATTGGAAAAGTTTCAGTAATTTTGGGAGATGTTCGTCCGGGTTGATTTTAGTGTGAGATTGTTAGTACGGTAAAGTTGACGATTAGGCGACCTCTTGGTGTGTGTTGTGTAAGGGGAGGGGGGGGGGGAGGACCTCTTGTTGTGTTGTGTAAGGGGAGAGGGGGGGGAGGACCTCTTGTGTTGTGTACCAAAACTGGGGGGGGGGGGAGTTCTGGCTGTGTGTGTTGTGTTAGGTGTAAAGGCAATTTACAAATTTGGTATTTGGTGTCAGTTGTAGCGTGTGATTGGTATCACTTGCAACCAGCAAGAAGCTGGAACAGCAAACAACCGGGAACTGGAAGCGAGGGAGTGGAGGGATGGGGGGGATGTCATTGGGTGGGGGGGGCTGTGACGCTATTGATAATTACTGGTAACTGCCGGTCACGGAGCGCTAATTGCTACCAGGGGCGAGGAACAGGTGACGTCATTGTCACATTAACCGCTCCAAAACCCGCTTTTTTTTTATCTCTGCTACATGATTGGCAAATTAATTGCGGGGCTTTTAACTGAGTTGGCAGAATTGGATTGTGAGGCGGGGATCCGGTGGGATTAAGACAAGACTCGCGACTAGACAGATGGGAGTCATGCTTCACGAGTCAAGATGTCAGCATCCTGGAACCCGTAAATATTCCACTGATACCTACAAGAATCTTGGAAAACTTAAAAACCTCCAAGATGCTCTCTAGCATCCCAGAAAACCTTAGAATTCCCTAGATTCAACAACATCCCCGTAAAACATAAAAAATCTCAAGATACTTATATGAATCCATTAAAATTTAAAAATTCCAAATATACCTTTATAATTCCGTAAATGATTTTTGTTTAATTTCCAAGACACTTACCAGAGCCTCGGAAAACTTTAAAATTGCTAAGGTATCAGGAAGTAATAATTTCCCATATGAACAGCAGTGTGTGTGTGGAAGAGAAACGATGGACCCGCAACACCTTGTATCATCTCGGTCGAGCAGGACTCGAAGCACTCCCTCAAGAGTGTTCCCAAAGTGGGGGTAAATCGTGGCCACATTACGTCAGCAGGTCCGGCAATACTCGAGCAAAACATGTGTCTATTTGGCGCAGATGGCCACACCGGACCTCTGTCCCTCGAAGGAGGACACGCCAAGCTCTATTAACATTACCAATAACTCCACCCAAGAGGGAAATATGGGTGGATCATTCGGCTTTATTATTTCAATGGCATTTAGACTAGGTGGGTAGTTGTGCAGCACGTGAGATATTTGTATCTGATACTAGCAGAGGGAAGCCCACCCATGACTGCATTACTCATGTAATGTAGGATATGTGAGGATATTATACATAGGGGAACATATACATATCCCCTTATGTGAGGATATTATACATGGGGGAACATATACATATCCCCTTATGTGAGGATATTATACATGGGGGAACATATACGTATCCCCTCATGTGAGGATATTATACATGGGGGAACACCACCCATCAGGACATTACGCATGAGGACCTCACCCATCAGGACTTTAACCATGGGGACTCCCACCCCCATCCACGAGGACATTATCCATTGGGAACCTCACCAAAGAGGGATATTTCTCAGAAGACACCTCATGCAGAGAACGCCTCATTCAGGGGGACCCCATCCAGACCTTAATCATGGGGAAGGAGGACCAGGGTAATGACCCAGGAACCTGGGCCCGGCGGCTACTCATCCAGGCACGTCCAAGGGGTTCCAAACCTGTGGCTTTCAGTCAGAGACAACCTTTTAAGGAAGACTTCTTCCAAATGAAGTCTACCCAAGGGACCCACACCCAGGGGCAGACACAAGCAGGGGGGGGGATTCTACCCGTCTCCCCTTGCTACTCTGATGAGGAATCCTCACTCAAGGGTAAAGCCCTCCCCAGGAAAGATCTAAGATGGAAATGCAAAGAGAAAACATTTAAATTTATGAAAAGTAAAGATAAAATATCCATTTTTCTTTAGCGAAAAACTTGTTGCGGTGTTAAGATTCTAATGAACATAAGGGGTATAAGCCTCTAACACACGAGGGAGTTGGTCAGGCATTATCGATCACATCTTTGAAACAGGAAGAGGAAAATTTAAAGATAGTGGTTTGTGTCATTTTTGATGCCGGTGAAAAATATTCCAGATAAGAGATGTAATCAGTCCATTCATCTTGCTAGGGAGGTATGTCTCGTCGTGTCTTGTGTCGTGTGTGTATGTGTGTCGTGTGTGTGTGTGTGTGTGTCGTGTGTGTGTGTCGTGTTACCTGGTTGATGGGGTTCTGGGAGTTCTTCTACTCCCCAAGCCCGGCCCGAGGCCAGGCTCGACTTGTGAGAGTTTGGTCCACCAGGCTGTTGCTTGGAGCGGCCCGCAGGCCCACATACCCACCACAGCCCGGTTGGTCCGGCACTCCTTGGAGGAATAAATCTAGTTTCCTCTTGAAAATGTCCACGGTTGTTCCGGCAATATTTCTTATGCTTGCTGGGAGGACGTTGAACAACCGCGGACCTCTGATGTTTATACAGTGTTCTCTGATTGTGCCTATGGCACCTCTGCTCTTCATTGGTTCTATTCTACATTTTCTTCCATGTCGTTCACTCCAGTACGTTGTTATTTTACTGTGTAGATTTGGTACTTGGCCCTCCAGTATCTTCCAGGTGTATATTATTTGATATCTCTCTCGTCTTCTTTCTAGTTAGTACATTTGGAGGGCTTTGAGACGATCCCAATAATTTAGGTGCTTTATTGCGTCTATGCGTGCCGTATATGTTCTCTGTATTCCCTCTATTTCAGCAATCTCTCCTGCTTTGAAGGGGGAAGTGAGTACTGAGCAGTACTCAAGACGGGACATCACAAGTGCCTTGAAGAGTACAACCATTGTGTACTCTTCAAGGCACTTGTGTTGTCCCGTCTTGAGTACTGCTCAGTACAGTGTGTGTGTATATGTGTGTGTGTGTGTGTGTGTGTGTGTGTGTGTGTGTGTGTGTGTGTGTGTGTGTGTGTGTGTGTGTCGTGTGTGTGTATGTGTGTCGTGTGTGTGTTTGTGTGTGTGTGTGTGAGTGTGTGTGTGTCGTGTGTGTGTATATGTGTATGTGTGTCGTGTGTGTGTGTGTGTGTGTGTGTGTGTGTGTGTGTGTGTGTGTGTGTGTGTGTGTGTGTGTGTGTGTGTGTGTGTATCCGTGGCACTGATACAGCACGTGTCAATAAATCAGAGGTGTGGTTCATGCTTGAGGGCCCCAGGCCAGCACGCCCGCTCTCGCTACACTCCCAGGAAATTAATTTTTGTGTATATATATATATATATATATATATATATATATATATATATATATATATATATATATATATATATATATATATATATTTCCTTCCCTGTTTAAACCTGTTAATTGTGACCTTTCTGTTTGGTGCGTTTATTGTTTGTCTCTTAGCATTGTTGTATTTATTATGGTTGTTTACACACACTTACTCACAAAAACATTGAAATTATACATAAATATAAAAATTATTAAATTATACGTAAATAACAAAAGTCTAGTGCACTTGCGTCGTTAACTGTGAATCATCAAAGAATTTCTCTGTGGCAAACGAACATCTGGACGTGACTGTAAAATGTTATTGTTAAAACATGTGATGATATGAGTGAGTAGTGTGGGCGTGTCCACCGTGTTGTACACGTGGAGGTGTGGACTGGTGAGGCTGTAGACTCCTCTTACTCTCTCATGCCTTACCTTGAAGTTACCTTGAGGGGTTTTCGGGGCTTAGCGACCCCGCGGCCCGGTCCTCGACCAGGCCTCCTGGTTGCTGAACTAGTCAACCAGGCTGTTGGACTCATGGCTATCATGACACCTCATGGCAATTGGTAGCCAGTCAACCAGGCTGTTGGACTCATGACTATCATGGCAATTCATGGCTATTGAATTAGTGGCCTTTGTACTGAGTGGGGTAACGTTCTTGTGTTGTGGCATATGACCTAACTGGTGTTATATGACCCCTAGGTCATATAACACCCCCCCTCCCCCACCTCCTGCACACTTCTCAGGCTACTAGAGGAGTCTCTTATATGCACCTCCCCCCCCCCTCACTCTCCTCCTCCGTCTTGCCTGCCCGCCCACCCCCCCGCCACCCTCACCAGCCTCTGCTTCTACGGAAAAATCTAACGTGACATTTAAATTCACAGCAACAGCCGCCTGTCGAATCCCGGCTCCGGGGGGGGGAGTTGGTCAGGCATGAATCACAGTTACGTATCGTTGGGGCTTGCGAGGGGGGGGGGGGGGGGGGGAGGGAAGGGGGGAGAGGGGAGAGGAAAGGATGGGGGGTGGTTAAAAAGAGGTCCGAGGAGCGGCCCATGGGGAGAGGTGGGTAAACGTGGGGCAGGTTAAATGAGGCAGGATGGAGCAGAAAGACTGGGAATGAGGAAAGGTATATGTGTGTGTGTTGACCAGACCTCACACTAGAAGGTGAAGGGACGACGACGTTTCGGTCCGTCCTGGATTATTCTCAAGTCGATATATGTGTACTCACCTAATTGTGCTTGCGGGGGTTGAGCTCTGGCTCTTTGGTCCCGCCTCTCAACGGTCAATCAACTGGTGTACAGATTCCTGAGCCTATTGGGCTCTATCATATCTACATTTGAAACTGTGTATGGAGTCAGCCTCCACCACATCACTTCCTAATGTGTGTGTGTGTGTGTGTGTGTGTGTGTGTGTGTGTGTGTGTGTGTGTGTGTGTGTGTGTGTGTGTGTGGAAGAGGGGGGGAACCCGCGAAAGATAGTTTGGGGTCTGATGGAATGATTGGAGAAGATGATTTGAGAGGAAGGGGTGCAAGGGGATCTCAGGCGGTGGTAGGGGAAGTGAGGAGTGAGGGAGAGGTGTGTGGGGGAATTAGCTTGGGGAAAGTGGGAGGGGAAAAGGATAAGGTGGGTGGGAAAGGGGTGACTGGGTTGCAGAAACGTGACAGGAATCATAGGGTGACTCGAGCCAGGGCAGGGGGGGGGGGGGAGGAAGAGAATTATAGGATGAGGATGAGACGAGTGTGTGGGGAGAGGAAAAGGGGTGTGTGGGGTGGGGGTGGGGGGACAAAAAAGTAGGTGCAGGGAAAGTGACTAGGACAGGCACAGGGGGTGACAGGCACACAGGGCAGGGAGTGACAGGCACAGGGACCAGGGAGTGACAGGCACAGGGACAGAAAGTGTAAGAGATAACACTGCCTTTATCTTAATATCAACTCTTATTATTTATTACACATGCGTGCTTTACTGTAATATTAATATAAATACTAATTATGATAATACGAAAAGTAATAATAATAATGATATCAATGTTTTGTAATGTTATATCATTTACAATTAGTCTTGCATTTTACAACTGTCAGGGTATATAGCTGATCCATTATATATCTGGTCATCATATTGATATAACTTGCTGATATACCGAGTATGTTGCTTGGGTAAAGACAGGCAGAGGCGGGAGCTTCACTACGCATACTCTCCTCCAGTGTCACATCACCACCACTGGAGGAGCCGGTCGGCCGAGCGGACAGCACGCTGGACTTGTGATCCTGTGGTCCTGGGTTCGATCCCAGGCGCCGGCGAGAAACAATGGGCAGAGTTTCGTTTACCCTAAGCCCCTGTTACCTAGCAGTAAAATAGGTACCTGGGTGTTAGTCAGCTGTCACGGGCTGCTTCCTAGGGGTGGAGGCCTGGTCGAGGACCGGGCCGAGGGGACACTAAAAAGCCCCCAAAATCATCTCAAGATAACCTCAAGATAACTGTCTCAGACCTTCCCGGGGTCCCCCCAGAACCCGAAATCCGTTTATTATGAGGGACCCCAACCACTTGGGCCTGACGGTAGAGCGATGGTCTCGCTTCATGCAGGTCGGCGTTCAATCCCCGACCGTCCAAATGGTTGGGCACCATTCCTACCCCCCCCCCTGTCCCATCCCAAATCCTGACCGCTTTCAAGTGCTATATAGTCATAATGGCTTGGTGCTTTCTTCTGATAGTTCCCAGGGGTCCTCTCTCAAAACCTATGGAGGGAAATTGGTTTATATATTGAAATAATGATCATGTCATGGGAGACTTACAAAAAGCATTGGATATATCTACTGTTAAGGGCCAGAAACCATTGATCGCTGAAGGCAGGGGTCCCAGGAGCTGGAACCTCATACTGTATATAGGTTTGTGAAGCGTTGGCAACTATTTGCGTTTAGAAAACCCTAGAGGAAGCAGTTATTTATTTGATTGATTTAGTTATATACAAGATGTTACATTGGGTTTGTGAGGGTACAAAACATTGGTGTTCTTACATTCTTACATAGCTACTAACACCAACCCGTTCTCGCAAATTTAATAAGTCAATATTGACTTATTATATATATGTGCATAGGTGACATACTTAACATAATAGTTTCCCTTGAAAAGCTTCATAGAAAACACCGACCTTACCTAACCTACTTAGTATGTTAAGATAAGCATCTTATTGCTTCGTAATTACAATTATTACCTAACCTATACCTATAATAGGTTAAGTAACAATTGTAATTACGAAGCTATAAGATGCTTATTTTAACATACTAAGTAGGTTAGGTAAGGTCGGTGTTTTCTATGAAGCTTTTCAAGGGAAACTATTATGTTTAGTATGTCACCTATGCACGCAACTAATAAGTCAATATTGACTTATTAAATTTGCGAGAACGGGTTGACTAACACACATAGTGTGTCGGGCACATTGTAAAAGTGCGCTTCAGACGGGAAGGATAAGTTAGGTTATCCTTCCTGCCCGTAACGCTTTGCGTAAAAGTGGCTTTAGGCACTGTGTGTACCAGCGCTATCTATAAACCTAGCAAATTTTGTGTAAAAATCTCTTGTATGTATATACCTTACCTGAATAAACATTTATTTATTATTTATTTATTTAAGTACTGGCCGAGACATGAGGATAAACAATTAAAAATAGTGCCAAAGACTGAATATAAATACAAATGACACAACGCCAAGTGATGATAATAAATTTTGTGAAGATAGAAACACAAAGTCGGGAGTTGACATTCTGTAAAGTAGAATGTCTTTTTTATAGTTAGTCTGTTTTCTATATTAATTTTAGTCTATTATATTTATTAAATAAAGTCTGTTGACCAGACCACACACTAGAAAGTGAAGGGACGACGACGTTTCGGTCCGTCCTGGACCATTCTCAAGTCGATTGTGTCGATCTCACAATCAACTTGAGAATGGTCCAGGACGGACCGAAACGTCGTCATCCCGTCACCTTCTAGTGTGTGGTCTGGTCAACAGACTTTAGCCACGTTATTGTGACTTATCGCCTGCATAAATAAAGTCTGTTATTGTTATATTCTTCCAATATTTCCTCGGTACTTCTTCGAGTAAATCGGTACTTCCTCGAGTAAATATTAATATTAAGAGGATTCCATGGTATAAAATAATATTATTCTTGCTTTATACACACAAAGACACTCTAGGTGAAAGCTTCGGTCAGTCAATGAGTCGGTGAAGTATTAGTTAAGTCACTCCTTCATTCAATCAGTCACTTGGGTGCCAGCTCGGTCATACGCAGTCAAAGGGTGGGTGTCAGTTGGATCAGTCATCGGGGGTGTTGGCGTTGGTTTGGCCACCAGAGCAGTCAGTCGGGCTGTCAGGCAGTCACTCACGCGGTCAGCGGCGCCGGGGTCGTCATCACAGCTGACAGTGTCCACTCACCTCCTGGCTATTACTTAGCGACGCGTGTCTGCGTGTCTCCCACACTGTGGACTGTGTGTGTGTGTGTGTGTGTGTGTGTGTGTGTGTGTGTGTGTGTGTGTGTGTGTGTGTGTGTGTGTGTGTGTGAAGGCGCTCCTGAAGGCTCATACAGGTGCACATAGTCGCTTCTGAAGGGTGATCCAGGGTCTGGTGAGCGTGTGCACAGACGCCGCCGTGATGACCTACATGCGTGTAGACTCCCGCTGCTCAGGCAACGTCTTGCTCACTCTTACAGTACATTGGAAGCTTCTTGGTGTGATCACCTTAGACGAGAGCCAGGGCCACCCTCACCACCCAAGAGAGGGGTTAAGGGCCATTCGGGGGAAGTTCAACGGATACTATCCTAGAATTGGGTCCTAAGCACCGCTCTTGAGAAAGGCTATCTTCACCACCTCCTGTGGTGGGTCACCTTCACCACCCCCTGTGGTGGGCCACCTCACCATTACTCTGGCGGTCCACCCTTAGCACACCAGGGGTGGGCCAGGCTTGCTACAAAGCGTCGGCTATGATCAAGTACATAAAGATGCAGCAATGAATTTGATTGGCCACCAGCCGTTTAGCCTCACGAGATCTGCTACCAATGAAAACGTCGTTACAATGGAGAAGTTTATTGCGATTGGCTGCAGCATTTGTTTACAGTGATTGCTGGGGGCTTGTCTCTGACCAATCACACCCCAGCGGGGCGCGGCCTCGGCAGGTCGTGGCTGCAATCATGGGCATTTTCATACCTGGACAACCTTCATGTTGCTTGTCCTATTTAACACTGACTGTCAAATCAAGAATGTCAAATTTTGGATTCATAATTTCATTCCCAGTTTCCCATTTTGACTGGATCCAATTGAGGTGCCGGAGGCTTCTCGGTGATATGAAGATCCAGATCTGCCGTCTGGCCC
The DNA here is from genome assembly GCF_040958095.1 of Procambarus clarkii. Lineage (NCBI taxonomy): Eukaryota > Metazoa > Arthropoda > Malacostraca > Decapoda > Cambaridae > Procambarus > Procambarus clarkii. The sequence goes on from NC_091158.1 coordinate 13,413,350, forward strand.
TCTGGAAGGTCAAGTATTAGGAGTAAGGTGGAGGAGGACGTATCTTCTCCTCAAGATGAGGATCTGTGTGGTGTGGTGTCCGGTCCGGCCGCGTCTGGCGCTGCTGGAGCAGATATTAACAAGATAACGAGTAAACTGTAATATAGCAGTAATGAGTACGTAATTAATTGATTATAACGTGGGTAATGAAGAGCAGCCAGGCCGTCAGGGGAATGTGTTGTTGGCTTATTGTTGTTGATGGTGTGTTGAGGGCGGTAGTGGGTGGAACCTCTCCACCCTACCCCTCCCTACCTCACCCTTCTCCATCACTAGGCTACTGCTGACCCCCTCCCTCCCCCACACTCTTCCTTTCCCTCCCTTTCCATATTAGTCTTCCCTTATACTCTCTCTTCCTCCCACTCTCTCTCCCTATACCTGCTCGTCGCTTTACTCTTGTTATGTCTGTTCAGATACTGTCCACTCACACGTTGTACCTCCTAACGTTACTAAAGAGCCAGAGCTCAACCCCCGCAAGCACAAATAGGTGAGTATGTCATATCACTCCACACCCACAGGGTTTATCCACTCACATCCACACATTGTATCCACCCACACCTTTCAGTTCACAGTGTTGCCCCCTCCCTCTCCTGCCTCTCAGCCCACAGTGTCGCCCCTCCCTCTCCTCCTCTACACAAAAGAGTAAACAATCCTCTCCCAAAGCCCTTCGTAATTCACCCTAAACAATCCGCCTCACGTGTTCTCTGGAGCCCTGGTATGTATGTGCTCCTGTGTCTTTATTTCTCGCTCTCATTATCCCCCTTACCCCTCCTCTCCGCTCTTACTTAACCCCCCTTTCCCCCCCCCCCCCTCTCTCTCTCTCTCTCTCTCTCTCTCTCTCTCTCTCTCTCTCTCTCTCTCTCTCTCTCTCTCTCTCTCTCTCTCTCTCTCTCTCTCTCTCTCTCTCCCCCTCTCTCTCCCCCTCTCTCTCCCCCCCCTTCCTACCCCCTCCCCCTGTGTGGGGGTAGGAAGGGAGTGTAACTGTGGGCCATGTACTTAGCCCACAGTTACATCCCCGTTCCTGTGCCAGGTAAGTTCACTACGGGCTCACCATAGCCCGTGCTACTTGGAACTGTTTGTTCCCTGTAGCTGAATCTTAAACAAGAAGCCCACGTCTGCCTTCCGCTCTGTTCAGTACCCCGCCCACGCCGTGAACCCCGCCCACGCCGTGAACCCCGCCCACGCCGTGAACCCCGCCCACGCCGTGAACCCCGCCCACGCCGTGAACCCCGCCCACGCCGCGTACCCCACCCACGCCGTAAACCACGCTCACGCCGTGTACCACGCCATGAACCCCGCCCACGCCCACGCCGTGAACCCCGCCCACGCCCACGCCGTGTACCGCCCACGCCCACGCCGTGAACCCCGCCCATCTTCATCCCCGAGGCAGCAGCCACCATGCAGGAGCTACCCCCCAGGCAGGCAGGCAGGCAGCGGGCGGGCACCATTGTTGAGGGCGAGTTAGAATGCTCTCCCGGACTTCACAAGTTTAGATTGATCTCACAAATTTTATTTCCATCATAACCAACAGTCAAGTTTCCCAGACCTTTGACTGTTGCCATACGCTCATCCAATATTTTATATTTTTACTTATATCACAAACTCTGGTTTTACGTCTAGTTTAGTCATGATAACTGACGGCGAATTGTATGCCGAAGATGCTGGCTGGAAATGATGTCGGAAGGTAAACGCCTGAAGAGTTAGAGGAATTAAGAATAAATGTTGGAGAATTTGCTTTCGTGGAGTTCCACACACCCGCCCCCGACGCCCCTGATTCCCTTTGTCAGATGTACGAGAACTTGCAATTTATACCTTTCCGCAACCTGGATTCGAACCAGTGGCTTAATGATCATCTCTGGCCAATGGAGACACCCAGGCCAACATCACATTCAACCCCAAGACGTCAAACATTGCTCACAAGCTCCGAATATCGAACAGGAAGGAAATGTATTTGGGAGACAGGTGAAACAAAACGGATTTCGGGGACTTGCCGGGTATTAAGATTTTCGGTAGGAACCTTGCATGGATTTCCGGGTCGGGTGGAGCAACTCTGGGCCCTCGGTGCCCCCGCCAGAGGGTCCACGCTGAAACATTGAGAGAGACGAGACGCAACAATCAGAACCACTTCTTTTCCCTGAAGATCAGAGGGCTCTTCTGTCAGATGATATCTCGAGCTGAAGCCTAGGAATTGTTTCTATTTTACTGGCGGTGCGTTCCCTCACACCACCTCGCTTGCTGCCTCCCCCTCACCTCTCTCTCTCTCTCTCTCTCTCTCTCTCTCTCTCTCTCTCTCTCTCTCTCTCTCTCTCTCTCTCTCTCTCTCTCTCTCTCTCTCTCTCTCTCGCTCTGGAAATGCTGCTATTTATTTTTCCATATTTTATGTTGTGAAATTTGTCTGTTTTCCAGCTTAAGCCTTCAGCAAATTTGGCGCACTCTCCATCACCACAGAAGCCACCACACCTTCACCACATCCACCACGTGCCCACCACACCTTCACCACATCCACCACGTGCCCACCACACCTTCACCACATCCACCACGTGCCCACCACACCTTCACCACATCCACCACGTGCCCACCACACCTTCACCACATCCACCACGTCTCCACCACACCACCACACCACCACACCCAGTGTACATTACCGCCAGGACTATAAAATAATATTTCTTCATATTTGGGTACAATTAATTGGCTCGGGTAAAAAACGCCTCGATTTTTCCTCTGCAAGTTGCAGAGTTGAGCAGTAAATTCCTCACGCTTTGTGCGGTTCTCACCACTCTATTCTCTCCTAGTTGAGATTCACAGCGCGCTCCACCAAATGGAGAGCCGCGTGTTAGTTCAACTCTTCTCCTAATACATCCCGCTAATCCACCACTCCGTTGAAAATATTACGTATTTGTCAATTTGTAAAGCAGCGTAGTATTATGACGTTTTCTATGTGTAGGCCTCGATAGGTGCGCTGGGTGGTTTTGGGTTCGTACGTTTCTGGTTAGGCTAAACAGTTGCAATTTTTGACGGAGTGACAGATGGAGAGAAAGGGGGAGGTGCGTGGTTGGAGGGTGTTGGTGACAGGTGGCATGAGACCTTGTTAATGTTAAGTTGGTGTGAAAATATTCCGTCATTTTTGTGTGAGAAATGTGAATATGTTGCGTGGCGGTGTGTGGCGGACAGATGTGTGCAGTAGTACGCGTTTCCAGCCTCCACTCCTCGCGTCTAATACGTCGCCTTCTTTACGGAGTCGACCTATACGTTATGTGACGTATTATCAACAGAGCACCGTAACGAAGGGTGACGTTTTCTCATTCAAAACGTTGACGTTTTCTATGGAGTTTCCTCGATAGCTTTGGTTAGTATGTTTCTGGGAAGATAAGACAGTTGTATTTTGACCGGAGTGACAGATGAGAACACACGGGTCGCGCCGCTGTCGTTGCTAGTACGTTTGACTCTTAGATGATGAGTTGGGGTTGCGTAGTGTGGTTGATGTGTGTGTGTGTGTGTGTGTGTGTGTGTGTGTGTGTGTGTGTGTGTGTGTGTGTGTGTGTGTGTGTGTGTGTGTGTGTGTGTGTGTGTGTCTACACTTTCATTGTTACAGTGGTTTTTGAGTGTCATTGTTTTTGCACGCTTCCTGTTTCAATGTTGCCAGGTGTTGCAAGTATCAACCTTGACAGGGAAGGGAACAATGTTCTGGCGACAATGTAGAGAAACGCCCGGATAAGAGTAGACTTTGTAGATAACGTTTGGCCTGTAATGGCTGTATCAGATCTAACAGAGATAGACATGTTTCTAGAGCTGCAAGACGTTGGAGAGGCGAGGTGGAGTGAGGTCTAGAAGGTGGAGGGGGAGTGAAGTCAGGGAGGAGGCGAAGGTAGAGTGAGGTGCCTCCTAGATATATAAAACATTTCTACCTGGAGTATGTAAGGCGATTTTGTTCAGGCTCTCAGACGGGAGACATCTCCCGTCACGCAGGGTGCAGTCGCACCTCCACAGATCTCCAGTATCAGCTCTTGATACTGGTAATGGCTCAAAAGGGCCACCACTTACGGGCTATTCATGCCCGTGCCACCTCTTGGGTGGCTTAATCTTTATCAATCAGGCTCTCAGACTATTGAGTCGCCTCAAGCAGCGGAAGAAGTTCAAAGATTTCTTCAGCATCTTCGTGGATCTCACTCCAATTTGTCACTTGGTCTTCAATAGGGCCATTTTGAAGCGTCGTCATGATTATTCATTTTTCTTCTTGAGATTTTTGAGAATTGTGTTGAATCAACATTTAACCTGTTCTCTTTTCTGGCTTCCAGAAACTATTCTTCACTTAGCTCTTGAATTTCTAAGAATTTCCAGGGTTTACGAGAAGTCCTTGATGGCTGTCTAATTCTCTAGTATTTTTTTCAGTGACTGATTTACAGTATCTTTTCAAATTTTACAATTAAATAATTGTTCGGGGTTAGCTAGTATCAAATGCATTCTTGTCCTGAACGAACTGTCTGATATTTTCTTGAATCGTCATGAAAGAATAGCATTCAGTTAGCTGTCACATCCCCTGAAATATTTCAGTTGGACTAATACATGTATCATTTAGATTTTTTAATCATCGAGATCTATGGATATTCTAAACTAACATAAGGATATTGAGAGTCAAGATTAAACCTTCAGTGACATTACAGAGAAATCTTCCCTAAGAATCTGATCCAGGATATTTATCAATGTTCCAGACATCGTCCATAGTTTACATTATGATATAATCCGGGAATGCCACTAATCTTCCTTATAGTCATCCATAAATATCTTGGAAGATCTTTGTCCAGGAACGTTATTAACCATCTAGACAATCTTCCACGAGCACCACGTAAGAATATGATTAAGGCGTGTCATTACTCTTCTAGAGAATCTTGCAGCGGTGTTGTGTAAGAAGAAAGAAAGGTCCATTAAGACCGCCTCTCACATTCCATGTCCTTCCTGTCGTATTGAATCAAGTTTCCCAAGTTATTCCACCTATGACCTCCACATCCCAGAAGCCCTATTTTCCAGGTTTCGTCTCTCCACGTTCCAGGGATGCTCTTCCAGTGTTCCAGAGTGTGAGAAGGGCGGCGGCAGTGGCGGTACAAAGAGCCCGAGGGTGCGGGGGATCAGAGGCTGGATCCAGGAAAAAATCCTTTCTACAATTAGCCTCCATTACTAACACAAGGGCGCTTCAGAGAGCTTCTCTCCCGAGAGACCGTCCTCCGCCCGCCACTTCAGATTTCCACCTCCTCTCTCCCTCAGATTCTCGCCTCGTCTACTGATGCTGGTGTTAGCTCTTGATTGCCCGTGGTGTTAGAACGATGTTTCCTGGTGTAGGATGTTGGTTTCGAATATATTCAGCTGGTGCAGATGATGAGTAACAATAACGTGGCTGAAATATGTTTGAACCATTCTCATTCGACTTGAGAATGGTCCAGGACGGACTGAAACGTCGTCGTTCCTTCATTTTCTAGTGCGTGGTCTGGTCAACATATTCAGCTGGTGTCAGGAGGTTATTGGTTGGTTGAGAATGAAAAGCTAATGTTTCATCCCTTTAACCCGGTGTCTGACATGTTAGATCCTGTTAGACAGGGGTTGAGCCATGATAATCTTGGTTATTTTGGACTCTTTGATTTTGTTTTATCTATGTTGCTGTGGGCACCAAACTAGAGAAGCTACGGAAGACTTCAAGTTGCGTTTGGAAGTATCTGAGAAAGTTGCTTAAAGTTGTGGGTGTTAAGTTAGCGTTTGCTGGGGTTAGTTAGCCTTTGTTAAGAATACTAACTTGGTATCTTGGGGTTATTAGGCTTGGATTTACAGTGTTGAACAATCTTTTTTCGGGGGCTGTCGCGGGTCTTGTTAAGGGTAGTACCGGTAAATTGGAAATAATTTAGGATTATTTTTATATATCTGGATTTGTTTAGCTACTGTGTAGGATTATATATATATATATATATATATATATATATATATATATATATATATATATATATATATATATCTATATCTATATATATATATATATATATATATATATATATATATAATACAAAATATATGATACATATATTTATATATCTGTATGTTTGTATATGTATGTAATCCAATTAACAATATGCAAATATCAGAATCATTTATTTAATAAATGTGAAAATAACTACTCCTCATTTGGTACAATTAATTAGAGTAAAAATATGCTGCAATACCTGATACACCTCTGAGTTATGTGGCGCACTTCCCTAAAAATTAAAACCGTTAAATATAATGGTGGGCATCAGTAGTTATGGTGGCCATGCCTCACCTCCAGTCCTGGCCCTCTAGCGCCCTCCCATGAAATCTGGGGAGTGGGGGGGGGGTTGAAAAAGAATGGGGGGGGGAGGTGAGGTTGTTGGGTGTGGAGTGGATGGTGGGGGGTGGGGGGTCTCAAGACACTACTCGGATATTGCACTGTGTAAAAAAAATATATTTTTTTTTTCGTGGTTAGTGTTATTTACTAATTGCTTTGGGCTCCAAAGTATGGAAATTGACTACTGTTCCCCCCCACAAACTTTGTCTTCGTGACCAGGAGTGGGGGGGGGGGATGTTTTGAAATTTACCCATTTTTTCTAGAACATTCCAGATAGGTCCAGTGCTGAGAAAGCATAGAGTAATTCCTTATTAGGGACAAGCGCTCGGCTCTTCTGCCCTGGCTCGCTCGGTGGACCTCAAAGAGGATTACTCCACCCTTGAAGGCGACCTTGGTTGACTCCTTCAAGTACGAGTACTGCCGGGATGTCATCGGAGACTTCACAATGCTGGCCTTCCTGGTGCGCCTCCAAGACGGTTTGACCAAGTTTATCTGCCATTTTCTACCATTGGGACAGCAGGGGACACCATCGAAAACAAAAGGACGCAAATTCGCCCGTTTTCTCATTAGAAATTGGCTATTTTCGAAATCTAACTTTCTTGGTTACAAAAGAAAGTTTGAGGGGTGGGGAGGGGGGGACAATAACATTTGATATGTTTTTTAGGCATAAACAGATAATAACACCACTCTGGAACAACAGTTGTTATATTGTTATTAATGGCCAGATGTCAAGCATTGACAAATCCACATACACAACCTGTAGATCTTCCCTCAGTCATAGCGGCTTGGGATATATATATATTAGATTATATTTTACCACCGAATCTTCATAACCCGAGGTTATTATTGCTATAAAAAACCTCGTAGTGCTTCCAAGCTCACCAACTGTTTATTAAATGTAAACAAGGTGGCCATGATTGAGGAAAGATGTACAGGTTTCGTAAGTGGCTATGCAGATGTTTCATGAATCAAGGCCCTTCGGCAATAATTCTTGAGCCAAGCGTTGTGGGTATTGATCGTGAGCTTGTGAGTGACCCTCGGCTGAACATGAGCATCATTCATGAAGTAACTACAGAGAATAGTGACTATGGTATAGTGATCTTGAAATAATAACGATCCTGAAATAACAGTCTCTGAGGACTAAGAACTAAGATCACAAAACGCAGGGGAACACAGCATATAACCGTTTGACATGGGTTGAGAGCAGGATCCCCTACATGGGATTACAGCGTGTACAAACCCCAGGGCATTATGGGTTCAGAACAGGGTGCTCTTGCCTCTCTCAATTGCTACCTGGTTGATGGGGTTCTGGGAGTTCTTCTACACCCCAAGCCCGGCCCGAGGCCAGGCTTGACTTGTGAGAGTTTGGTCCACTAGGCTCTTGCTCGGAGCGGCCCGCAGGCCCACATACCCACCACAGCCCGGTTGGTCCGGCACCCTCGTACAATTGCTAGACCACTATGACATGGTCTTAGATCCCATGTAAGAGGAGCACAACGCCGAGGTAATATACACAGATATCGCAAAAACTGTCGACAAATGTGGCCATGGTGTTATTGCACGCAAAATATCCCCCAAATAAATTACTGACAAAGTAGGGAGATGGAGCTTAAATTTCCTAACGAACAGAACCCAGAGTTTAATAGTCAACAAAATAAAATCCGGATCATCAACCGTGAAAAGCTCGGTCCTCCAGGGTACTGTGCTTGCTCCGGTACTTTTTCTCATCCTCACATCAGACATAGCCAAAGATGCACACTATAGTACTGTATCATCCTTTGGAAATGATACTAGGATTTTCACGACAGTAGACAATATAGAGGACACAGCAAAACTCCAATCTGATCTTAATCAGGTCTTTCAATGGGCCACAGAAATAATGATGTTTAATGATAAGTATCCTATCGTATCAATATCAATAAGTATCAATATCGCTCCTGCGATATTGAAAAAACGAAAATATCGAGACAGAAACCACATATAACGCAGCCAAACTTTACACCAAATAGTTTTTAATACACTAGTACTCTCTAGGGTCGAATATTGTTACACACTAACAGTCTCTTTCAAAGCTGAAGAAATTGCTGACCTGTAGAGCGTGCAAAGATATTTTACTGCTAGAATTCAAAATAAAAATATATTGGGATTGTTTAAATTTTAAAATCTCTATTCCCTAGAGCACAGACTGGAGAAATACATAATAATTTACACTTGAAAACTACTAGGAATGTTGACCAGACCACACACTAGAAATTGAAGGGACGACGACGTTTCGGTCCGTCCTGGACCATTCTCAAGTCGATTGTCAATCAAGTCGATACTAGGATTGGCTCCAAATCTGCACACGGAAATAACACCACATGAGACTAAAAGGCATGATAGGATTTGTAAATCCTAAAGGAACGCTGAGAGAGAACTGTCAACATCAAAAACTTTTCAACACTCTCCCTCTTCATGAAGGGCATAACTGGTCGACCTCTTACAGTGCTCAAAAGAGAACTTGATGAACACCTTCAAAGGATACCTGATCAGTCAGGCTGTGATGCATACGTCAGGCTGCGAGCAGCCGGGCAGCGGGCACCTTGATTCTCGGCATCATCAAAAGGTAATCCTGAAGAAGCATTGACTCCGGGAAAAGAGTAGTCCAGGAGGAATGTGGTAGTCGGAGTAAGTAGTAATGTGGTAGTGAGAACTCCCATTATGAGCCATCAACAATTAGGAAACGTTTGGAAAAATATAGATTTACTGTATATCTACAAAATCATTAATATAGCAGCATAAAAAAGGCGTTTTCTGGTACAAAACGGCCACAAAATCGGTGAGTGTGGTGTTAAGGTGATAACCAGCTATCCATTACTGGCCCGGCAGGCTATCAGCTGGGTTTTGTTTACACACAGCGGGCGGCTGGTGTGTGGCCCCGCCCACTCTATAAACACCACCAGCCTCCACTTACGATGTCGCACCATTACGCTATCGCTGCTCTTATCCTTCCTCTAAAATGATAAAAAACGGAAAATAATAATGCATAATGGCGGGATTTTTTTTTTTTAGATAAAACCCAAGAGATGTCTTGGAATGATAAAAGTTTATCAAGGTGGCCGCCATCTTGCTCCAACGAAAACCAGTTCAATGTTTTTGGTTCACAAATTTATGAAGAACATATTTCCCTCCTTGTAGTTATTTTCCACCTTTTTTTGGTTACCGAGTTTATCACAAACTTCACCTGAAGAAATATTGTGTACAATTCTTCCCGGGCTAATTATCTCAACTTTACGATGTACGAGCAGGGAAAGGTGTAGCGTCTCTGAGAAGCTGTGGTGTTGCTTGTGTTGCTTGTGTGGTGTTGCCTGTGTGGTGTTGCTTGTGTGGTGTTGCCTAAGTGGTGTTGCTCGTATGGTGATGGTTGCGTGGTGTTGCCTAGTGTGGTGATAACCAAACCTGTCCTCTTACAAATAACGTCTGAATTTGGTCGTTTATCCGTATGGCCGAAAAATGGATGTAATTTGAAAATTAAAAATAAATTTTGGATTTTTTTTTTCCAAAACAGTAAGTTAAAGATCCTCTGGTAGGTTAAGAGGGCAGGATATTCTCCTAAAGTTTCAAAACGTCATGACAAATGTTAATTGAAAGTTTCCTTTCCTAACCTTTTCGAGTAAGCCGGACGACCCAAACAGAAAATGGGACCGTACATCACTTTCGGGAGCCGATTTCATTTCAAATTACGTCCAGTTTTGGCCGTAGCGCGCATACGAGCGAACAGCGACGTTATTTTTAAGAGTCGGTTTGGTTGGTAGTGTGCCGTTTTCAGCGTGATGATGATGTCACGTTTTTAGTGTCACATCATCACTCTGATGATGTCACGCTGAAATGAGTAATGATGAAAGTGTTCATAAGCTGTGCACCTCCAAGTTGAGGACACCAGGTGGAGACACCAGGTGTGTCTCAACTCACCAGCTACAGGAATCAGAAAGAAAGATTGGGGAGTGGATATTATTCTAACACTGACACAAACGGAAACTTCGACAGCATATGGGAAGTTGGCGAACATAAGAACATCGTTTAGACACTTAAATCAGGACACCTTTAAGGCAAACTACACAACCTTTGTTAGACTAATACAAACATATACACCACTGGTATGGAATCCCTACATTGTAAAGCATTAAATACAAATGGAAACAGTGCCGAGGTTTGAAGCAAGATTGATACCAGTGCTATGAGGGGTAAAACCATAAGGATAGGCTAAAGGAACTACATCTCGCTGCCTTTTGAGGAGAAAAGAAACAGAGGAGATATGATCAAAACATACAAGATACTGAAGGAAATCGACAAGGTGGACAAGGACACTCTTTAAATTGAGAGAAAGTAGGACAAGAGAACACGGGTGGAAGCTGGAAACACAAATGAGTCGAAGAAATGTAAGGAAATACTCGTACCCAGTACGGGGGGGGGGGGAGGCGGGGAGTCAACAAGTGGAATACACTGAAGGAAGAAGTTGTGGAAGCCGCCTCCATCCACAACCTTAAGACCAGAGTCGACAAGGAATTGGAACGTCAAAATAGTTAAATTATAACACCACAGGCACAACAAGGCGGGGCATGAAGAGCTAGAGCTCCCTCCCCGGAGTCACTGGTAAGTACCCATCCATCCTCCCATTATTCTAATACCTAACCCTCCTTCCCTTCATCCTCCCCGCCAGCGTGTGCTGGTGCGTGCAGCGAGGGAGGCGACTGAGGGCACGGGGTGGCAGGAGGAGTGTGCGGGCGTGAGGGGAAGGGAGGTGCGAGTAATCAGGCCCGACGCCCGCAGGGTCCCTCGGGGGGGCACGCGCTCCCCAGCCAGGAATTCGTAAATCACTTGGAAAGGTTACCAATAGATTTATTCAAAAGGCGCGCAGCGTGAGACCCGGTAAAACCTGCAAGGCCGCTGGCAATGGGGTCCCTGCTCGCTGGGAATTATTGCTGGAGACCCCTGCTCCTCCAGGCCCCCGTCGCCTCCTCCTCCTACTGCTGCTGCTGCTGCGACCACTGCTGTAGTTTTAAAATATTCATCACGCATGGCTGAGTAGCCTCTTCTGGGGCACATTAAAATGTGAGAACAGCCAAACTTGGGTCGGAACACGCTCGTCGCTACTCGCTGCCCTTATTGGTAAACACCGGCGAGTGAACCTGCTTTTGAGCCCTGGTGGGGGTGGGCGGCGGGGGTTGATGGTGGGGTGGTGCTGTGGGCGGCTGGGGGTGATGGTGGGGTGGTGCTGTGGGGGGCGGGGGTTGATGGTGAGGTGGTGCTGTGGGGGCGGGGGTTCATGGTGGGGTGGGGGGGATGCGGATGAGGTGGGCCAGAGATATTCTAGGGACAAGGGTAAAGTGGGGTAGGGATTGAGGTGTGGGCGTTGGGCTGCAGTGTCTTGGGGGTGAGGTGGGGTTGTGAGGCGGGATGTAGGGATGATGAGGGAGGGAGGAGGTTGTATGAGTGTGGTGGGGGTGGGTTTGGGTATGGGGCCGGGCAGGCGTGTGTGAGGGGGTGGGGAGGTGTGGTGGAGTGAGGCACGGGTGGAGGTGGGCGTGTCCCGAGGCTTGCAGTTCAACCAGTTCTCGCACTTTCGTATAGTCAATATTGACTTATTAATTAAGTGCATATGTGACATACTAATTTATTGTGAATATTTTAGTTTACCTTGAAAAGCTTCATAGAAAACACCGACCTTACCTAACCTTCTTAGTATGTTAAGATAAGCATCTTATTGCTTCGTAATAATTATAAAAATAAATAATAAAGTAATAAATAATAAATAAAAGTAATAATTACAATTATTACTTAACCTATTATAGGTATAGGTTAAGTAATAATTGTAATTACGAAGCAATAAGATGCTTATCTTAACATACTAAGAAGGTTAGGTAAGGTCGGTGTTTTCTATGAAACTTTTCAAGGTAAACTAGTATGTTTAGTATGTCACATATGCACGTATTAAATAAGTCAATATTGACTGTAAGAAAGTGCGAGAACGGGTTATATACCCAGTTTGTCGTACCCTCAGTGGTCTACAGGGAGGGGCAAGGTCGTCTTGCATACCCCACACAATTATATACATGAATACTACCCAGTTTATATACATATATATATACATGAATTATATACATGAATAACAAACCCAATTTTCTTAAATAAGCTTTTTTCCACAAGTTTTCTCTTTTTGGGATACATTTTATTAAATTGATGGGCAATATTTTTGTTAGAGTCAAAATTGTCTTACAAACCTAACCTAAATATGCAGAAAATATGATAGTAAGTAACTGGCCGCGGGGCAGCTATAAGCCCCGAAACCATCTCAAGGTAACTTCAAGGTAAGGCAAGGGGAAGCCAGGTTAACGGCAGCAGTAAGGCAAGGGAAGCAAGGTTAACGGTAGCAGTAAGGCAAGGGAAGCCAGGTTAACGGTAGTAGTAAGGTAAGATAAGCAATGAACGTGATTTTCCCATCATGAACGATTTGTTTCTGATAGCTGTGATATGTCAGGTAGGAACATTATACTATAGTATATACAGTTGAGAGTATGTTGTGGCCCCTCGTATAATGCTGGGTTCTTGATGGTACTGTAGGAGTGTGATCTGTATAAGGGAAGTATATTATGGTGTATAGTGGTGATGTATAACGATTATAGGGTTGAGTTTATGTATAGAATATGTTTTCTTGCTCGTTTGTTTCTCTCTCTCTCTCTCTCTCTCTCTCTCTCTCTCTCTCTCTCTCTCTCTCTCTCTCTCTCTCTCTCTCTCTCTCTCTCTCTCTCTCTCTCTCTCTCTCAGTGATTATATGATCAGGTGTCAGGGATGTATATAGTGTAGTGATGTGTATATTGAATTAGTTGTAGTGAAAAATAACGAAGCCAAATTGGGAGCGGTTACTGTTATGGTAGCCGAATACGTGGTTATAAGGATTCCGGATACATGGTTACCTAGATTCGGAATACGCGAAGGTTATTGTAGCCACGTATTCGGGATGGGACACTGTCATTACGGATAAATCGAATTATTGTCGAAAGATCAGTATTCGCGAGGAACTTTCATACTTCTATCATATAGGAGCCGGATATGTGGAAATATATGCACGGTATCCGGAAACGTGAGGGAGGTATGAGGCAAGTGGATAACGGGATATGAGAGAGAGCTATTAGAGTGGATACAGTGGCCGGATATGGATACAGTGGCCGGATATGGGTACAGTGGCCGGATATGTGGTAATAAATTAGCCGCTTATGTAGGAATGAGGTATACAGGCGGGTTTACTGCAGTCGGATACAACTACACGTAAATGTAGCAAAATTATCCTCTAGGTACATGACTGTATATAGTACACATACGAACACGCACACACTGTAACAGAGATTGGTTAGAAAGGCGGGGTCCAAGAACTAATGACTAAGGTGGAAACTTAGTACCCAGATGAGCCACAGAGACGTTAGAAATAATTTTTTCAGTGTCAGGGTAGTTATCAAATGGAATGCATTAGGCAGTAATGTGGTGGAGGCTGACTCCATACAGTTTCAAATGTAGATATGATAGAGCCCAATAGGCTCAGGAATCTGTACACCAGTTGATTGACAGTTGAGAGGCGGGACCAAAGAGCCAGAGCTTAACCCTCGCAAGCACAACTAGGTGAGTACACACACACACACACACACACACACACACACACACACACACACACACACACACACACACACACACACACACACACACACACACACACTCACTGCCCTCCTCATACCTGTCACAACTGCTGACTAAAAACAAAGAGAGAGAGAGAGAGAGAAAAGCAGTTTTACGAGTTTTAAATTTGGGTAAGTTTTCCTCCACATATCACTTCACAAAACTGAGGTTATTTCCGACTTGGCTAATGATGAAAGGAAAGAACCACCGGCGTGTTCATTTAGCTGTGAACGAGGCCTGGGGGGGGGGGAGGTCATAGGCAGGGGGAGGCTGGGGTGGGGGGTTCTCTGTTCAGCAGCCAGAGTTGTTCGTGAATAACAAATTAAGCAAAAAGGTTGAAAACTAAAATCCAGTTACCTCAGTTGGAAAACCAATGCAATTTATCCTTTCCCATCCCTGCCATTCCCCCTTCCCTCCCCTCCCCTCCCTTCCCTCCCTCCATGCCGCCTACACCCTCCCTCTCTCCCTCCCTGTCCCCTCATTCCTCTCCCCTCTGCTCTGCTCCTGTCAACCATGTGTTAGGGTGGTGAGGGGAGGGTTGGGGGCGTGAGGGGTTGTGTTAGGGTGGTGAGGGGAGGGTTGGGGTGGTGAGGGGAGGGTTGGGGTGTGAGGGGTTGTGTTAGGGTGGTGAGGGGAGGGTTGGGGGCGTGTGGGGTTGTGTTAGGGTGGTGAGGGGAGGGTTCGGGGTGTGAGGGGTTGTGTTAGAGTGGTGAGGGGAGGGTTGGGGGTGTGAGGGGTTGTGTTAGGGTGGTGAGGGGAGGGTTGGGAGTGTGAGGGGTTGTGTTAGGGTGGTGAGGGGAGGGTTGGGGGTGTGAGGGGGTTGTGTTAGGGTGGTGAAGGGAGGGTTGTGGCGTGTGGGGTTGTGTTAGGGTGGTGAGGGGTTGTGTTAGGGTGGTGAGGGGAGGGTTGGGGGTGTGAGGGGAGGGTTGGGGCGTGAGGGGTTGTGTTAGGGTGGTGAGGGGAAAGGTTCGGGGTGTGAGGGGTTGTGTTAGGGTGGTGAGGGGAGGGTTGGGGGTGTGAGGGGGTTGTGTTAGGGTGGTGAGGGGAGGGTTGGGGTGTGTGGGGTTGTGTTAGGGTGGTGAAGGGAGGGTTGTGGCGTGTGGGGTTGTGTTAGGGTGGTGAGGGGTTGTGTTAGGGTGGTGAGGGGAGGGTTGGGGGTGTGAGGGGAGGGTTGGGGCGTGAGGGGTTGTGTTAGGGTGGTGAGGGGAAAGGTTCGGGGTGTGTGGGGTTGTGTTAGGGTGGTGAGTTTGAGTATGCGGATGTAGTTGCAGCAGCAGGAACAGCAACAGCAGCAGTAGCAACAACAGCAGTAACAGAAACAAGATCAAGAAAAAGAGGTGTAGTAGCAGCACCAAGGACAACAGGAGAGTTAGACACAGGGGGACACAAGAACTGACACAGCCGCAAGACTCATAAACAGTGCCACCAGCCGCAGTGACACAACAGTGGAGGTAAAACCTATAAAGATCACCAGCTGGAAGATCAATAAAGGAAACAGGTGCAAGAGCGGCGCCAACGGTACGAGGAACACTGCAAACAGCAGCAACAGTATGCAACAACAGTGACTGCAGCTGCAACAGGAACATCAAAAGCAGCAACAAGAGGAGTATGAGGAAGAGAATCACGAACAAGAGGAAGGGAGGGGGGGAAGGGAGGGGGGGAAGGGAGGGGGGGAAGGGAGGGGGGGAAGGAAGGTAGGGAAGGAAGGTAGGGAAGGAGGGAGGGGAAAGCCTCCCCTCCCCCCCCCCCCCCTCCCCTCCACCTTCCACTCGCTACCTCTCATCACAATATTGGATTACCAGCCACCCTCAGCATCACCAAACTTTTACCCTCCTCTAAATATCGCGTTTGTCCACCAATTTTATCACCCGGCCAACGCGTTTCCAGTCATAAAGAAGCAGCCTTTTGCTAGTGTGGTGTAGAAGTGTGTGTGTGTACCAGCGAGGCCCGAGGTGGGGAGGGTAGGGAGTGGGGGGCGTCTGGTTAAGTGGTAAGGGGGCGGATTGGGGGCAGGGAAGGTGAGGAGATTACCATTAACTGTCTGGTAGAACCATTCGCTAATTACAGCCCCTTGGGGACCACGGGGATTGGTGAAGGGGGGGGGGGGGGAGGGGGGAGGGGGGAGATCGTTGTTGGTAGTAGCAGCTGTACTCTCAATACAAGCTGCTCTTAGTACATATTGTACGACTGTATTTTGATAGAGTTGAGAAAAGTCGGATTTTATTTCGTGTTTAGTAATGGATGTGGTTGTGGAGGTGCAGTGGTAGTGGCAGTAACAATACGTGCAGCAGTAATATTAGTTATCCAAGTTGTTTTATTATCAGTTTTTTTTTTATTATTTTCTACCACAAACGTGGCCACACATTTACAATGCTAACCAGCATATATACATTTTCTTCTGTCCTCCATAGACAGGGTTAGAGATCAGATCATTTATTAGGGATTAGAGATCATTATTATTAACATATTACTCTCACCCATCCACTCTCGTTCTCTCCGGATGACATGTAACCCGACTAGCTCCGTCCTGTCCCGAGCCAGGCCTACCTATCCCGAGGTGATCCAAGTCCATCGGAAAGGGAGTATCACCAGATTTGGTTAAACTTGCGGTGTGTTGGCAGGGGCCAGAAACTTGCGGTGTGTTGGTACTGGTCAGAAACTGAGAAAAATGTGACTGTGTTTTAGGGTGAGGGAGAGTGGCGGGTATTGTGTTTTTGGTAGGTGGGTGGGGGGGGGCTGCATATGAGGGGGTGTTGTGGGTGTGGGGGGGGGGGGTTATGGCTAGTGTGTGGGAGAGTGTATGGGATGCGTGTGATCAGCCCGTTCGCGCGAGCGTTCACAACGTCACGAAATTGTCGTATTAAACTGCCTTATCCTAACCTACCACAGGACCCACGAACTTAAAAACGCGACATAATGTCAATTTCACGAGCCGCTACCATTTTCCAGTAGGGCAGTTTTTGGCCCTAAGTAAAGTATACGGTAAAATGTGACGTGTAACATGTGTGTTAGGCTGTGTGTGTAGCATAGTATTTAAAATTATCATTGAGCATGTCCGCTTTGATTCACACAAATAAGTTAATATTTTCCAGTTAAACGTAAGGTAATTCTTAAGAGAGAGCGCTCATACATTATGTTTAATGGCACTGGGTAGGGATATGAGGATAAGGATTTGGGATGGGAGGGTGGATAGGAATTGTGCTCAACCACTTGGACGGTTGGGGATTGAACGCCGACCTGCAAGAAGTCAGACCGTCGCTCTACCATCCAGCCCAAGTGATAATTGAGAATATTGATGTATACAGTGCGCGAAATACACTATACGCTAATTAATCTACACTATACATCTAAAAATAAATTGGAAAAATACATTTCTTTAAATCGAGGTCTGGTTCACATTCTTTGTGTAGTCATTACCCGGTCGCCAAGCGGACAGCACGCTGGACTTGTGATCCTGTGGTCCCGGGGTCGATCCCGGGCGCCGGCGAGAAACAATGGGCAGAGTTTCTTTCACCCTATGCCCCCTGTTACCTAGCAGTAAAATAGGTACCTGGGTGTTAGTCAGCTGTCACGGGCTGCTTCCTGGGGGTGGAGGCCTAGTCGAGGACCGGGCCGCGGGGACACTAAAAAGCCCCGAAATCATCTCAAGATAACCTCAAGATAACCCTTCCATCACCGAACAGCCTCGATTGGATGCAAATGTTTGTTGTTGTTTATGTTTCTGTGGATAACTCTGGCATGGGGTTATCTATGGGTTATCTTGAGATGATTTCCCGGCTTAGCGTCCCTGCGGCCCGGTCCTCGACCAGGCTTCCTTTTTGTTACACACCCCCAGGAAGCAGCCCGTAGCAGCTGTCTAACTCCCAGATATCTATTTACTGCTAGATGAACAGGAGCATCAGGGTGAAAGAAACTGCCCATTTGTTTCCGCCGGGGAATACCCTGAACCTTAGGGCTACGAATCCCTAGCGCTGTCCACTCAGCTGTCAGGCCCCTGTGGCAAAATTTCTAATACTCCCTCAACAATAAGTAGATAACTTCTGGGCCATAGAAACAAAATATATTTTTGTCAATGTAAACTAAGAAAGGCGAAGAGGTGCCACTCTACATGGCATTTAAATTTAAATTTTGCCCCGAGGGGCGAGTTTATTGGGCAGCGCCACTCATCTTGTGAGTGGACACACCGCCATAGTGACAGTATTGGGCAGCGCCACTCATCTTGTGAGTGGACACACCGCCATAGTGACAGTATTGGGCAGCGCCACTCATCTTGTGAGTGGACACACCGCCATAGTGACAGTATTGGGCAGCGCCACTCATCTTGTGAGTGGACACACCGCCATAGTGACAGTATTGGGCAGCGCCACTCATCTTGTGAGTGGGCACACCGCCATAGCAGCATGTACAACACTCCCCAATAGGATGAACAACCCGCTGGGTTGTTCATCCTGTCACTTGTACCCAGACACAGCTGGGACTTGCTTAACTGTCTCAAGTGAACAGCTCCTCAAACAAGAAGATTAACTCTTACGGCAGAATAAATGTCGCCTTGGCAAGATAGAACCAAAGTTACGTTTTGTCATCGTGATGAAAATCACAATATGGCAACGTCATTTAAAGGGCATTATTGCCATGTCATCGTAATTACGGTGGTGCCATAGCAACGACAGCGTTATTAGAATGGCACTGTGGCACGTCAGCGTGATTTAAATTTAAAATTTAGTGATTAAAAAGTGATTTAAATGGCAAAATGACAACGGCAACGCCATTCAAGTGGCAGTATGGTAATTGAATGTAATCTGAAACAACGGAGGATTTTTCTGCCTAAAATAGCGTTCATAAATACTCAATGATATAATATATTTAAAGGCCTGAAGGGCGCATGCGCACTCGAGCAAGGAGGTTTAAAGGTCTTTGCGAGAAGTAAATATCGCCATATTTAACTTAAATTAGCAAAGAATTATCTTAAGGAGCCGAAAGAACTGTCGTATCACCGTGGTACCTGGTTCCAGGTACCCCCTGTGGTACGATGTGTGTGTGTGTGTGTGTGTGTGTGTGTGTGTGTGTGTGTGTGTGTATTCACCTAGTTGTGCTTGTGGGGGTTGAGCTCTGGCTCTTTGGTCATCGCCGTGTGTGTGTGTGTGTGTGTGTGTGTGTGTGTGTGTGTGTGTGTGTGTGTGTGTGTCTACCTATATGGACGTTTAGGTATATATGTAGGTGCTTTTTTTAACTTGTTTGCGGAGTTTTGTTTTAACGTGTTTGCATTACACGTTGGTAATGATGGAGGTGGGGGTGGAGGTGATGGGTGGAGATGGAGGTAAAGTTGGAGGTAACAGCTAGACGCGTGTAACATGACCTCACTGTAAACATTTGCAAATACAATGGTATGAGAGAGGGCTCCTGGGGGAACCTGATCACCCAGCCACCTCCTGGGAACACTGATCCCCGCGGGGAGGGGGGGATGGGAGGGGGCATAGAAGGGGAAGAAAGAGGGAGGGGAGGGGAGGGTGAAAATATACACAGGATAATTGGTATGAGGGTGGAGAGAGAGAGAGAGAGTAGGACTGTTAAGAATTGATACCACAGAATAGAAGAGTGGAAGGATGAGAGGAATTATATCTGAGAATGGAGGGGCCCCTGCTCCTGTGCCAGGTAAGTTACGGGCTCACCATAGCCCGTGCTACTTGGAACTTGTTCCGAGTAGCTGAATCTGTAACATCAACAACGAGAATGGAGGAGAAGGGCAAGAGGACCTTCACTCGCTCCTTCAAACTCTTCGAGTTTTACCTGTGTGTGTACTCACCTAGTTGTGCTTGTGGCCGTTGAATTTCGTCTCTCTGGTCCCGCCTCTCAACTGTCAATCAACTGGTGTACAGATTCCGGAGTCTATTGGGCTCTTTGATATCTACCTTTGAAACTGTGTATGGAGTCAGCCTCCATCACATCACTGCCTAATGCATTCCATTTGTAAACTACTCTGACTCTTCTCTAACTTTGTCTTGTGTTTAATTAGGTATGGATTCCGGGCTGGAGCTGCATACTCCAGGATTGGTCTGACATAAGTGGTATACAACGTTCTGAATTATTCCTTACAGAAGTTTCTAAAGGAACTTTTTCTGTTGTCCAATCTAGCATATGCCGCTGATGATATCCTTTTGATGTGGGCTTCTGGGGACAGGTTCGGTGCGATATCAACCCTCAGATCTTTCTCTCTATTTAACTCTTGCAGGATTTCGCCTCCCAGATGGTACCTTCTGTTCGACCTCCTGCCCCCTTCGCCCTAATTTCATTACTTTACACTTACCTGAGTTAAACTTTAGTAGCCATTTTCTAGACCATTCCTCCAGTTTGTCCAGGTGGTCCTAGTTTGTGTGTAGTGGTGAGCGGATGTATGAGAGAGAGAGAGAGAGAGAGAGAGAGAGAGAGAGAGAGAGAGAGAGAGAGAGAGAGAGAGAGAGAGAGAGAGAGAGAGAGAGAGAGAGAGAGAGAACTGTTATTCATGACGATTGTGGCTACAATGTTCACTTCCCAGTTGAAAGCTCTATATCTGGCGCCTCCGACCATCGACGTCCAGCACCCTCTCTCTCTCTCTCACTCCCCTCCCTCATGCACCTGTCTCGCCCGTCTCTTTCCCCCCCCCCTCCCTCTCCTCCCCTATCATCCCCCCGTCCTCCTCCCCCATTTGCTCGCCCACCAGCCCCTGCTGTGGCCCCGTCGACCCTTCATGGTGATATGATTTCATTAATCCAATTTGTTTTCTAGCCGCGCCGAGGAGCGGTGGGCGGGAAGGGCGATCACAGTGATAAAAGGCGGGGGGTGGCCCGCCGGGCGCCCTGCTCTCTCTTACCCGGCCTCCCTCCTCCCTCTTGTTCTCCTGTGTCGGGGGCCTATATGGTGCCTATATGGTGCCTATATGGGGCCTATATGGTGCCTGTATGGTGCCTATATGGGGCCTATATGGGGCCTATATGGGGCCTATATGGTGTCCTATATGGTGTCCTATATGGTGTCCTATATGGTGCCTATATGGTGCCTATATGGTGCCTATAGGCCCCAGTGACAGGAGGCCGGGCACGCCATCCTCACCCCAGCTATCTCAGCCTCCATAAGTTCCACACTTAGGCTTTTCCTTCATATTTAAGGACCGGATTAGTCTTTTTATTTGTACCGTGAAGCACCCGCAATGTGGCAGTGATTTAGCTGTTTTAGTTGATGAATACCTCGTGGCGTTTATTTTCTCGTCTCTGATTCACTCATCTTTGTGCTTCCAAACGCATATCATTTTATTGTTAAGTGTTCTTGCCTTCGTCTTAAGTGTTCTTGCCTTCGTCTTGCCTTGCCACAGTATATTTACACTAAAACTTGCTGTGGTTAGCAAAAGAAACATTGTTGTATACCTGTAACGACTTAACTGACTGGTAGCTGGTCATCTCCCGAAATATTTTCACATATTTTTAATACTATTTAATTCTGTGTTTATGCAAATCCCAAAATGTTGTGTTGAAGTGTTTGCTTTTCACCAGTTATTGTTGTTGTTGTATGTACAGCTAAGGGGAGACGGGTACAGTCAATTGTATTACATCATTTCAGGATTCGAAACAACATGGAATTTCAGGGCAATGTAAAGAAAGGTGTTAGGAGACGCCGGAGTTCCAGACTCTATTGGTAATACAGTTGAGAGATGCACATATGCCAGAGGGGACAACAGCATCATATTTAAAAGTCTTGTTAGAATCTACGCTTACGGCTTTGGACTTATTCCTGATAGTAACCTATGACCTCGGGTGGCTAGACATTGACCTATGACCTCGGGTGGCCAGACATTGACCTATGACCTCGGGTGGCCAGACATTGACCTATGACCTCGGGTGGCCAGACATTGACCTATGACCTCGGGTGGCCAGACATTGACCTATGACCTCGGGTGGCCAGACATTGACCTATGACCTCGGGTGGCCAGACATTGACCTATGACCTCGGGTGGCCAGACATTGACCTATGACCTCGGGTGGCCAGACATTGACCTATGACCTCGGGTGGCCAGACATTGACCTATGACCTCGGGTGGCCAGACATTGACCTATGACCTCGGGTGGCCAGACATTGACCTATGACCTCGGGTGGCCAGACATTGACCTATGACCTCGGGTGGCCAGACATTGACCTATGACCTCGGGAGGCCATCAACCCCCCCCCATAAATCAC
>NC_091158.1:13443143-13473143 GCF_040958095.1 Procambarus clarkii
GTGTATGTGTGTGTGTGTGTGTGTGTGTGTGTGTGTGTTTGTGTGCGTGTATGTGTGTGTGTGTGTGTGTACTCACCTATATGTACTCACCTATATGTGCTTGCAGGATCGAGCATTGACTCTTGGATCCCGCCTTTCTAGCTATCGGTTGTTTACAGCAATGACTCCTGTCCCATTTCCCTATCATACCTAGTTTTAAAAGTATGAATAGTATTTGCTTCCACAACCTGTTCCCCAAGTGCGTGTGTGTGTGTGTGTGTATGTGTATGTGTGTGTGTGTGTGTGTGTGTGTGTGTGTGTGTGTGTGTGTGTGTGTGTGTGTGAAGTCATGTTTACTTACAACCACAGATAAAGGAGGTAACTACAGTACAAGGGGGGCGGGCCCCCACTCGTTAGTTTTCGCAGAAATAACCTCTGATGGTGATGATGGTGATGGTGATGATGATGGTGATGATGGTGATGATAGTGATGATGTTCCCAGGTTGTGACCATAAATGGGAGCAATCACTCCGTCAATTACGTGGTATAATCAGAGCACCGCTCATATGGACCCCGCATGCGGCCCACCTCCACATTACCAATTATGACGCATGTTTTTAATATTCAAATAACTCTGGCAATTTGCATCTAGATTTTTATTTGTTTGAAGGCTGGCGCTCCAAAATCAGAAAAAGTTTATTGCTCGATAACAAACACAGGAAATAAAATAAAGGGTAAATTCGCAGTGAAAAAAAATAATAATTGTTAAAGCCTGTGTAGCGGGCGATGGGGTTTGGGTGTATTAAACACTAGAGCAACTATAACATTTAATTATCCCAACATTACACTACGAATATTGTCAATGAAAAATAACTTGCCTGGTTGATCAGTCCAGCAACCAGGAGGCCTGGTCGACGACCGGGCCGCGGGGACACTAAGCCCCGGAAGCACCTCAAGGTAAGGAGGGGAAAAATATATTGGAGAAAAGTCAATGCATAATCATTTCTGACTAATGAATGGAGGTAATATATAGAATGAATGTTCTGAAAAAGAAAAGGGGTTAGGATTGACAAGTGATGTATATTCATGAAATTAGGGAATGGAAGAGTATACAGAATAAAGGAGAGAAGGGAAGAATACGAGAGAAAGGATCTTATCTTGAGGTTATCTTGAGATGATTTCGGGGCTTTAGTGTCCCCGCGACCCGGTCCTCGACCAGGCCTCCACCCCCAGGAAGCAGCCCGTGACAGCTGACTAACACCCAGGTACTTATTTTACTGCTAGGTAACAGGGGCATTCAGGGTGAAAGAAACTTTGCCCATTTGTTTCTGCCTCGTGCGGGAATCGAACCCGCGCCACAGAATTACGAGTCCTGCGCGCTATCCACCAGGCTACGAGGCCCTGTGGATAGAGGAACCCGGGACGTGGAGGACATACGTGTACATTGTGTATATTAGAAATATACTTTGTTGACTCTCGTATAGAGCATTAAATTAGTCCACGCTATATACGTGCAATTATTTTCTGGCAATAGTCGAAATGCCGCCGAGTGATGGTCAATCAGGTCAGGTTTAATGCCGATTTAAGTGAAAAACAGAGAGGGTTAGGTTGTTGCAGACCAGGTTGGGTCAGACCAGTTTGTTTCAGACCAGGTTGGGTCAGACCAGTTTGTTTCAGACCAGGTTGGGTCAGACCAGTTTGTTTCAGACCAGGTTGGGTCAGACCAGCTTGTTTCAGACCAGGTTGGGTCAGACCAGTTTGTTTCAGACCAGGTTGGGTCAGACCAGCTTGTTTCAGACCAGGTTGGGTCAGACCAGCTTGTTTCAGACCAGGTTGGGTCAGACCAGTTTGTTTCAGACCAGGTTGGGTCAGACCAGCTTGTTTCAGACCAGGTTGGGTCAGACCAGTTTGTTTCAGACCAGGTTGGGTCAGACCAGTTTGTTTCAGACCAGGTTGGGTCAGACCAGTTTGTTTCAGACCAGGTTGGGTCAGTCCAGCTTGTTTCAGACCAGGTTGGGTCAGTCCAGCTTGTTTCAGACCAGGTTGGGTCAGACCAGCTTGTTTCAGACCAGGTTGGGTCAGACCAGCATGTTGCAGACCAGGTTGGGTCAGACCAGCTTGTTTCAGACCAGGTTGGGTCAGACCAGCGTGTTTCAGACCAGGTAATTTCAGGTAGGGTTGAATCACATCAAGCAGTTATAGACCAGAGTGGGACAGGCCAGACCAGGGACTCGGCAGTGTCTCTCACTCAAGTTAGTAGATCAAATCCGTTTACGATTTGTGCTGCTATCTTTCGACATTCTAATGGTACCTAGTGTCTTATGTCCTCTCTTATGTTAGTTCCTTAGATGGCTTATGTCTTGTGCTGTGAGCGTGTTCCCTGGGTCGCAACTCAGAGGGAAGAGAGTTGAAGTAATGCTAAAGTGGTTTGGCAGAATTGAGGGCAGGTCAAGCTACGTCAAATGAGGCCAGTGGGAGCCAGTTGAGGGGGAGAGAGTAAGGTGTGGATCCTCCGCCCTGTGGCTCCCCCTCCTCACGCTGCAGGCTGTCGAGTGCAACTTAGAGTGAATGATAAGAGATAATTACCGAGGCGTGAGGGGCCGTGTTCTGCCATATGGGTTACTAATTACTTCATCCTTCCTCGTGTTTGTTGACCCTCTCTTTTACACCCATGTCCGTCATCATTCACTCTCTCTCTGTCTGTCTCTCTCTCTCTCTCTCTCTCTCTCTCTCTCTCTCTCTCTCTCTCTCTCTCTCTCTCTCTCTCTCTCTCTCTCTCTCTCTCTCTCTCTCTCTTTCTATCTTTCTCTTTTTCTCTCCCTTTTTCCCCCTTTTTCTCTTTCTCTCTTTCCCTTTTTTATCTTTTCTCTCTCTCCTCTCTCTCTCTCTCTCTCTCTCTCTCTCTCTCTCTCTCTCTCTCTCTCTCTCTCTCTCTCTCTCTCTCTCTCTCTCTCTCTCTCTCTCTCTCTCTCTTATTTTTAGTTAGAAAATAATATATATTTTTGCATTTCGTTGATAGCCTTGTCATATAGCTCATGTCCTCGCATCTCCCACCTTCCCTCCCACCCAAATCCACTACCCTCCCTTCTCTCTCTCTCTCACCAACGATTATCACCACTCTCCCCTCCCATCCCTCCCTCTCCCTTCCTTGCCTCTCCCCCCTTCCCCTCCCTCTTCTACATTATCATTACTCTTCCCTTCGTCACTGTTATTACAGATTCTACTAATCTTCCCAAGACTCCCAAGGGAAGAGGGAGATATTCAGTGGGCCTTCTCTCACCCCTCCCTTCTCTCACCCCTCCCTTCTCTCACCCCTCCCTTCTCTCGCCCCTCCCTTCTCTCACCCCTCCCTTTTCTCACCCCTCCCTCAGCACTCCTTCGCTCCCTCCTCATTCCTCTTCCCCCCCCCTCCCCCTCACTATACCCCCTTCTCCTCCTCACTCCTCCTCACTCCTCCTCACTTCTGTCTGAATCCTTGTTCATTTGAGAACTTGAAGGTGATGAAATACTTGTCTATAAACATGTTTTTGTCTTACTGTGCTTATTTTGCTGGATTAAAAAGGATTACAAAAGTTTGTGTTGGATTACATAGGTTTATATAGGATCACAAAGATTTTTATAGGATTATAGGGGTTTATATTGGCTTACAAAGATTTTTATAGGATTATAGAAGTTTATATTGGCTTACAAAGATTTTTATAGGATTATAGAAGTTTATATTGGCTTACAAAGGTTCGTATAGGATTACAGAGGTTTATATAGGATTACAAAGGTTCATATAGGATTACAAATGTTTATGTAGGATTACAGAGGATTATATAGGATTACAGAGGTTTATATAGTATTATACAGGAATATTATAGTGGTGCAAAGAAAGGTAAGAATTTTGTCGAGAATTTCCTCTTCCTAATATGTGTTGATTGTATAATGTAATGCAATACATTGCAATACAATGCAATACATTGTAATGCAATACATTGTATTGCTTGGAAATACATCGTTTTGAAATGTATATAAGTCCACTGAAGAAAAACATATTTTGCTTAGGTAGATTCAACTTGTTTGCCTATTATTTTCAACCACTGTAGCGCGTACAGTGTGATTGGGCAGTTGGGCAGTTACAGAAGCATGATTACCTTGATCTTTACCTACAGTTCGAGTCCGGGGCAGAAAACTGCATGCGGTGTTGTAAAGCCGGACGCATTGGTGAACGGTGCGTTAAACAGGACGCACTGGTGAACGGTGCGTTGTTAAGCAGGACGCACTAGTGAACGGTGCGTTAAACAGGACGCACTGGTAAACGGTGCGTTGTTAAACAGGACGCACTGGTGAACGGTGCGTTGTTAAGCAGGACGCACTGGTGAACGGTGCGTTAAACAGGACGCACTGGTAAACGGTGCGTTGTTAAACAGGACGCACTGGTGAACGGTGCGTTGTTAAGCAGGACGCACTAGTGAACGGTGCGTTAAGCAGGACGCACTAGTGAACGGTGTGTTGTTAAACAAGACGCACTAGTGAACGGTGCAGAGGAATCTCGAAACTCGTCTGTACTCCCCGCCCCCCCCCCTCCCTCCTGTTGTAGCTCCTGTTGGGACCTCACAAGTGACAGCTAATGGCTCGTGAGTCCCCCTTTTCTGGCTAAAGGATAGCAGACAGACTAATTGCACAATGCTACAGTTTAAGAGCCGTGACTATAAATCTTAACCAAATGTTAAATCAACATTCTGTTTATAGGACGTCAGTGATTTCAAGCATTAAGTAATATTTTGCAATATTATGCATTGAATGGCATAATTCAGTGCATAAATGATGCATTAACAAGTCAGTTACTAACTGTTCAACGGTGCCTTAATTACCACTAGCTCTTCCGACCTCTTCAAATATTTACATTAAGTCAGTGTTAATTAACATTAAGTTAATGTTAATATTTGTCAACCGCGTTGTTAATGACTTATTGGCTTCTATTTCTTTAGTTTCTTTACACGTAACAACATTTAATTACAAATTTAAGTTCTGATAGATATTCACTTTTTTAATGTCTATTTTTTTGATAAATAAGCCTATACTTGAGCAACAGGTAGCGTTGGTAGGCCTGTGGTCCACCTGACAGCTGGGTGGACAGCGCTTCGGATTCGTAGTCCTGAGGGTTCGATCCCCGGTGGAGGCGGAGACAAATGGGCAAAATGTTACCTGTTACCTAGCAGTAAATAGGTACGTGGGAGTTAGATAGCTGCTACGGGCTGCTTCCTGGGGGGGTGGAGGCCTGGTCGAGGACCGGGCCGCGGGGACACTAAGCCCCGAAATCATCTCAAGATAACCTGCGCATCCTCTCATAGACAATCACAACGTAGGCCTAATCTCGCCGTTCCTCGTAACGTGAGAACCATTGGTCGTCTGTCGTCTAGTCGTCTTGAGGTTATCTTGAGATGATTTCGGGGCTTTAGTGTCCCCGCGGCCCGGTCCTTGACCAGGCCTCCACCCCCAGGAAGCAGCCCGTGACAGCTGACTAACACCCAGGTACCTATTTTACTGCTAGGTAACAGGGGCATCAGGGTGAAAGTCCCCTAAACCATTTCTTAATTTTCTGATGCAATTAGTGACGGTGCAGGATATCCCCTCAAGCTGAATGGTCTTCACTAGACATGGTGACCCCCGTCATCTGGTCCTCTCACACCATCACTCCCTCATAATCCCTCACCATCACCCCCCCCCTCATAATCACTTACCACGACACCCCTCTCATAACTCCTCACCATCATCCCTTCATAATCCTTCACCATTATCCGCTCATTATACGTCACCACAAATCTCTCATAATCCCTCACCATTACCGCCCTCATAAAGCCTCACTTGTGGCTAGAGAAGGGCTTCCTTCCTACCCTCTTCACCATCTATAATTTAGTGTCAGGTTTCAGAAAATGGCCGCCAGAGGTCCCAAGGTGGCGTGACGTCTGAGGTCCCAGTGTTGGGTAGTGGTGACGTCTGAGGTCCCAGTGTTGGGTCGTGGTGACGTCTGAGGTCCCAGTGTTGGGTCGTGGTGACGTCTGAGGTCCCAGTGTTGGGTCGTGGTGACGTCTGAGGTCCCAGTGTTGGGTCGTGGTGACGTCTGAGGTCCCAGTGATGGGTCGTGGTGACGTCTGAGGTCCCAGTGATGGGTCGTGGTGACGTCTGAGGTCCCAGTGATGGGTCGTGGTGACGTCTGAGGTCCCAGTGTTGGGTCGTGGTGACGTCTGAGGTCCCAGTGATGGGTCGTGGTGACGTCTGAGGTCCCAGTGATGGGTCGTGGTGACGTCTGAGGTCCCAGTGATGGGTCGTGGTGACGTCTGAGGTCCCAGTGTTGTGATAACATTAATCCCAGTGTTATTAATAGCTCAATAGCCATTACGACTATATAACACTGGGAAGGGATCGGGATATGAGATGGGACGAGGGGAAGGAATGGTGTCCAACCACTTGGACTGTCGGGGATTGAACGCCGACCTGCAGGTGGTGATCCCACATGGTATATGTGTGTCGGCAGTAGCTGGGGTGGACTCATTATACGCTATGTATGATGAAACCACCCGTAGGATTGTTTCATTATAATTACCACCACCAATAAGTTGAACCAGTAAGGGCAACGAAGCTGTTAGCATCACTACATAATCTTCCTACTGATTATCCCTATCCTTATACCTCCCTTTCCACCTCCTTATCCTTCCACCCCACACCTACACCCTTCCTACATCTCCACCACCACCACCACCACCATCACCATCATCACCAGCACCGTCACCACCACCACCACCACCACCATCACCACCACCACCAGCACCACCACCACCACCAGCACCACCACCACCACCACCACCAGCACCACCACCACCACCACCACCACCACCACCACCACCACCACCACCACCACCACCAGCACCACCAGCACCGTCACCACCACCAGCACCGTCTCCACCATCACCACCGTCACCACCACCACCACCACCTCCACCAGCCCCACCACCACCACCACCGTCACCACCACCACCACCACCGTCACCACCACCACCACCACCACCACCACCGTCACCACCACCACCACCGTCACCACCACCTCACTCTTCTCTATACCGCTAACAACCAGCCGAGCTTGGCTGCGCAAGCTGCTATACCGCCATCGTGGACCGTCTGTGATAGACCTTGATAATGTATTCATTGCTAACATCTACAGCGTGTTGGTGCTTGTCTGTCAGTCTCCTTCCCCCCTACTGCCAGGATGCACGATGTGGGGGCTATATATGTATATATATATACTGTGTATATATATAATATATGTGTGTGTTTGTATTCGTATTATATATAATACACACATACCAGAGGTTTAAATAAGCGAGGATTACTGCCTCCAAACGAGTCCCTGAAATTATCTTACGTGTAAGCAAATCAAAAATGCGGGAAGAGTTTAAAACTTTGTGCCCTGCATAGCCCGCGAAAACTGCGAAATTTGATCGCCAAATTATTGGGTGCGTGGAGGCGCGCGAATCCCCGCGATTGGATTACCTGCAAACTTAGTGGGCAATGCGGGGGTCGTATTGCTTTGGAATATTTGAGTAAATGTAACGGGTTGGTGAAGGGCTACGCTCGTTGTTACTCAGTGGAGAACTCTGATTCCTGTGTCCGGGGTGTGTCTTGTGTGTCTTGGGGGTGATGGGGGGAGGGGGGGCTCGTAGGGTGATGGGGGGGGGCGTGTTTGTGTGTGTTATGGGGTGATGGGGTCGTGTTTGTGCGCGCGTTTTCTCTCTCTGTGTATATATATATATATATATATATATATATATATATATATATATATATATATTTTTTTTTTTTTTTTATATATATATAGGAAGGGAGTACCACCTCTGGCTGGAAGAAGGGGGACCCATAGCCTCGGAGGAAACCACACATAACGCATTGGAGGGAATGTAGGTCCCCTCCAATACAGTTTCTGTGTGCTTTTCTCCTACCACCCCCTTCCCTTTTTTTTCCTTTATTGTGTATTTAAAGGTTACAAAACATACAAGACAAATGCCTAAAGGTTATCGATCTCTTGAAGCTCCTCCGCTTCTGGACAGGAACCGAGGACGCAGCAAGCATTTCCCCTCTGGATCGCCACACTGAGACGCTGAAACAAAAAACTGGAAGCCCTTGGGTCTCTGGTGACGTCAATGAGCTTGGAACCCAATTCCTTGAGAAATCCCAAGGCACTCTTGCCCCATGGGCCATGCGTCTCAGACGCTATGGGAACAAAGAGGTATTGACCTTCCAGTCGCCTGTACTTGAGTGATTTTGCTGTTTCCCTGTGGTTGGCCGCCCCACCTGCTTGATCAGCTCCGAAGTGTACATAGGTGTCAGCCAGGGTGGATACACATGTGTAGTCCCACACCAACTGTCTACCCTCCTTCCATGAGTATATGGTGATGCCATCAGGGCGAAGTGCGGGGAAATCCGGGTTTTGGACCCCTAGGATGCGAGGTTCTCTCTCCGCTGGGCACCCAGCTGAGACGAGGCTTCTCTTGATGATGTCATTGACCTCGCTGTGTCTTGCATGCCAGCCCTTTGTGCTTCCGCAATGCAACCCATGCAGTCCGTATTGGTCTGCTTCCACCCTGTTGCAAATACACTTGTATTCAGTGTGAATTGGGGCACCAAGGCGGAGGGCCACTGCTACACGAAGGGATTCTGGATCTAGGCGCGTGCCCATTGCTGACATGGGTACTGCCAGGAGGAAGTCTCCTGCATGGGGGGCACGCACTGCTCTGAGGCGGGCTTTCTCCTTGTCTGATGTTGCGGCGCTGAGCATGGCATCAGCTACTTTTTCCACTAGAGGGTGGTCCCAGCCGGACTGTTTGTGTTGTTTTGTTGGCTCTATAATGGTTGCTGGGGCTGCAAGAACATCCCACTGATTTGAACATTCAGTGAAAGCAGGATCGTGTATTCCTGCTGAATCTCTCAGGGTTGCAGGTAAAATATCTCTGACGAGGTCGTGCGATGCATGAGAGGAGGAAAGGAAGGCTCTAACATATATATATATATATATATATATATATATATATATATATATATATATATATATATATATATATATATCCGTGTATATTTTGCATATATTAGTATACATCGTGAATGAGTGGGTAGGTGTATGCAGGATTTACTCTCTCTTGTGTATGCATGTGTGACAACCCATATGTCGCAACACATGGCAGACATGCACATAGTACCGCAAACACACAAACACACACACGCACACACACACACACACACACACACACACACACACACACACACACACACACACACACACACACACACACACACACACACGTGCAAGTTGTGAGAGTGTATACCCAAGTAGTGGGACGGGAGGATACTCTGGTTCAGAGTCCTGCAAGAGACATGTTGAAGGGACTACCTTACATTACCCTTGATCCTTGAACATTTTGTATGACATTACTATGAGAATAATTATGAGAGAGAGAGATAGAGAGAGAGAGAGAGAGAGAGAGAGAGAGAGAGAGAGAGAGAGAGAGAGAGAGAGAGAGAGAGAGAGACTGACAGAGGGATGAGTGAAGGGGAAGAGCCGAAGAGGAAGGGAGAGAATATATAAATATTGTGTGTGGCGGCGACGTCGAGGTCACTGGAGGCGAGGAGAGTTGGGGGCAGTTTGGCACAAGTTCAGCCACTGGCTGAGGCCAAGGAGACGAGAGATGGACGAGTTGACAGAGTGAGTGAGTGAGAAAGAATGAGTGAAAAAGAGTAAGTGGTTGAGTTCGGATGGCGGCAACATTTTTCCTCCTGAGGGAGGCAACCACATCAACCACCACCATCACCATTACCGGTGTCGCCACCACCACTGATAGCACTACTAGTATCACTTCTACCACTATCAACCCACCCCTGCAAGAAACACCACCACCAGTACAACCACCACAACCACACCAAACGGGATCTCCACCACCACGCCACAGCGGACCCACCACCACTGCCACCACCACCACCTCACCAGACGGGACCACCACCTTCGTCACCACAATCGCCACACCACAGTACCACCACCACCCCAGACCGGACAGCCATCACTACACACGACTGATGCACCACTACCAATACCTGCAGGGCAGGAAGCAAAGAGACAGTCGGAGACGAAGTAGTCTGGAGCTGGAAGATTATAACAAGCGGAGTCTCACAAGGCTTGGTCCTTGGACCGCTGCTGTTCCTAATTTATGTGAACGACCTGCCCGAGGGAGCGAGCTCATATATCTCACTGTTTACGAATGATACAAAGGTAATGAGGAGTGTAAAAACAGAGGTGAACTGCAGGAAGAAATGGGAGGGCCTCGACAAACTTATGGAGTGGACAGATAAACGTTTGCTGGACTTCAATCCTAACAAGTGTAAAGTAATGAAGATGGGAAGGGAGAAAGGAGACAAGAAGGCATCAATACCCCACGGGGAAGGCAACTGCAGGAATCCAGAAAGGGATATTTGGCAGTGTATGTAATTCTAACACTAACAACGAAGCCATACAGAAAGTATCATTGCAGCACATGAGACGCTGGCAAATATAAAAAGAGTGTTTAGAAACCTAAGTCAGAACTCCTTCAATGCAATCTGCACAACATTGTCAGACCCATACTGGAGTATGCAGCACCCGCATGGAATCTGCACCTTGTAAAGCATAAGACCTAAATTTTAAAACATACAGAGGAATGCAACACGATTGATGCCAGAGGAAAGAGGGTTAAATTTTGACGATAGGCTAATGGAACTAAATATCAGAACGCTAGACAGAAAAAAGGGGTATGATCACAACATACAAGATACTCTTCGTTACGAGAATGCAGCTCAAGAGGACACAGGTGGAAGCTGGAAAGAAATGTAAAGAAATACTCGTACCCAGTACGGGGGGCGGGGTCAAGAAGTGGAATACACTGAAGGAAGAAGTTGTGGAAGCCGCCTCCATCCACAACCTTAAGACCAGAGTCGACAAGGAATTGCAACGTCAAAATAGTTAAATTATAACACCACAGGCACAGCAAGGCGGGGCATGAAGAGCTAGAGCTCCCTCCCTCCGTAGACACTCTTAGGTAAGTACTGATAGGTATTTAGCGCCATCCACCACCACTACCATACACTACCACCATCCACCACCACCACACCAGACGGGACCAGTTTCCGCAGCCAGTCTCTCCCCCAGCCTAAATATTTTGCCTCTCTCCCTAACCCAATTACTTTCAACTTGACCTGTTTGCTCAGAGTCGCTACCTCGCGCCGGCAATCTCGTCTTCGCCAGCGTTGCCTGCCTCGCTACACACACCACCTTTTTCACCACACTTTCCTCACAATTTTGGCGCCATGCTGGTGCGTGGTGTGTGGTGGTGATGTGTGGTGGTGGTGTGTGGTGGTGTGTGGTGGTGTGTGATGTGTGGTGGTGTGTGGTGTGTGGTGGTGCGTGGTGGTGTAAGGTGATGTGTGGTGGTGCGTGGTGGTGGTGTGTGGTGGTAGTACTTGGTGGTAGTGCACGGTGGTGGTGAACGGTGGTGATGTGCACTTACTGTGAGATACTGTGAGAGTTCCTCAGCCAAACTTGCACACGCACACTTGCAGATTACTGAGCACTGTGCAGTATCATTACCGTTATCTGAGGTTGGAGTACCGTCGTGGTGGGTGTCCCCTGGATAGGTGATCACGACTCACAATCGAGAATTCCGGGTTTGAATCCCGGGCGAGACAGAATTGGCTGTGGATTGACCTGTCATGCTGACCTTACTAGGCCAGGTTGATGGTGAGCTGCTGCCTCCATACTTACCCCATGACGTCACATCAACCACGGAGCACTCAGATCATGAGCTAAGGCAGCAGCTTCATTTTAATTGGTGTATCTTTTTAGAGGTTCTGTGAGACGAAGTAGCGAGATGAGGGGCTCGTCTGCCCCCACCGGCATGATAGGACGCGGCCTCTGAGGGTGGAGTCACGAGGCAGACCATCCCTGGCACTGATGATGCTCAAGAAATACTGATGATACTCAAGACATATTCAGCATCATCTCCTCTTATTAACTGCCCTCCCCCCCCCCCTGCTGTGGTGTGGAGACCCGGCTGTGGAGACAACCGCTTGTTAACTCGTGTGTCTGGCAGTCATGGCACTCTACGGTAGTCCAGTTAAGAGACTGGAGACACTCTTCATTCAATTCAAGAGTCAATTGAATTCAATATTCAATTCAATGTAAGACTGAGAACAGGTGGTGTTTTTTCACCCACAGGGTAATTATCTCATGGAACCACCTACCCGCCGAAGCCGTAACTGCCAAAACTGTGCTGAATTTCAAAATATACCTGATAAAGATCATGCAGCCAAATGGGGAAGGGGGAGGTTCTTCGACAAGCCGCTGGCTTCCTGTCCTCGTCGAGGCCACTAGCGTTAGTGACCCCTCGGGTAAATCAGGTAAATTCGGTGTGAGCGTTTGAGTACACGCCCTCACCAGTGCTGTTGGAAGATCAACCACGTGTGTGTGTGTGTGTGTGTGTGTGTGTGTGTGTGTGTGTGTGTCTGTATGTGTGTGTGTGTGTGTGTGTGTGTGTGTGTGTGTGTGTGTGTGTGTGTGTGTGTGTGTGTGTGTGTGTGTGTGATTATACGCAACACCTGAACACCTGTCACCGTGTGACATACTATAGTACGTCAGACTATAATGTTGGCTTATGTCCATTGACGGCGTTCAATCCCCGACCGTCCAAGTGGTTGTGGCCACCATTCCTTTCCCCCCGTCCCATCCCAAATCCTTATCCTGACCCCTTCCCAGTGCTACATATAATCGTAACGGCTTGGCGCTTTTTCCTTGACAGTTCCCCTACCCTTCCCTCAAAACATCAATCTATCGTCCCGCCCATTTTGGTGCGGGGCGATAGTGTTGTTGCTCTAAGCACTTTACTCCCGTTTATAACCACTGTGAGTAATAGGTCATAATTACCATTAGTAATAGGCCAATTGAGTAATATAATTTATTGCATTGCCACAGAAGTGATCCAAGGAAAGTCATTTCAGACACTTACCTAACAGTACTCCCCAAGCAGTGACTACGGGCAAGTGAGGTCTAGCTCCGTACGCCTCGCCTACTGAGCTTGTTGTACCTGTGGCGTTACAACTTGACTATTTTTACGTTGAATTTTTTTACAAATTTCGCCTTAAGGTTGTGGGTGGAGGTGGCTTCCACGACTTCTTATTCCAGTGCATTCTGCTTGTTAACTATCCTGTATAAGTAAGCAACGGCACATTTAAGTAGGCAACAACGTATCTAAGTAGGCAACGACATATTTATGACTTGTGTGTCGACACACAACGACTCACCAGGTAAATGAGCAGTGGTTGTGGTTAGTAGGTTGTTAGTTTGGTAACTATGAGGAGTAAATTATTTCAGGTTACCCACCATCCCACTTATTACCCATATCACAACCCCAGTTATAATCCTAATCACAACCCCACTCACAGCAATAACCACAACCCCAGTCACAACCCATATCTCAACGATAGCCTCAACCCCCATTCACAAACCTAATGACAATCTAGTTTCAACAATAATCACAACCCCCATTCATCACCCTAATCACAGTCCCATTAACAACGATAATCACAACCCCCATTCAGGACCCTAATCACAACCCCAACCACAGTCACAACCCTAATCATGTTCCATCTCACAACCCAGTCACGACGCCAGTCACAACACCCAGTCACAACTCCCAGTCACAACCCCCAGCCTCCAGCGAAGGAGAAACTTCGTCTGAAAAGTAAATGCCAATTTTTACGAATTCAAATTCAATTCCAGATTCCAAAAAATCCTTGCATTATTTTCATGTGGGTTTTCCGGTGTGGAGAGTGGCAGCCATCAGGTGCTCTTCTGATGGGCGTCGGCACCTGAGTGTCCCCGAGCGCCTCCTTATCCTGAGCAGCTGTTTTTAATAATCAGGTGATGACACGACTTTCTTATGTTTGGGTACTGTTTTTAGCGCTGACTGGAGCGGGAGCCGTGCTTTGAAATGGAGCACCACTCAAGCGCTGACTGGAGCCCTGCTTTATACTGGAGTACCACTCAAGCGCTGACTGGAGCCCTGCTTTATACAGGAGCACCACTCAAGCGCTGACTGGAGCCCTGCTTTATACTGGAGTACCACTCAAGCGCTGACTGGAGCCCTGCTTTATACTGGAGTACCACTCAAGCGCTGACTGGAGCCCTGCTTTATACAGGAGCACCACTCAAGCGCTGACTGGAGCCCTGCTTTATACTGGAGTACCACTCAAGCGCTGACTGAAGCCCAGCTTTATACAGGAGTACCACTCAAGCGCTGACTGGAGCCCAGCTTTATACAGGAGTACCACTCAAGCGGTGACTGGAGCCCTGCTTTATACAGGAGCACCACTCAAGCGGTGACTGGAGCCCTGCTTTATACAGGAGCACCACTCAAGCGCTGACTGGAGCCCTGCTTTATACAGGAGTACCACTCAAGCGCTGACTGAAGCTCTGCTTTATACTGGAGTACCACTCAAGCGCTGACTGGAGCCCTGCTTTATACTGGAGTACCACTCAAGCGCTGACTGGAGCCCTGCTTTATACTGGAGTACCACTCAAGCGCTAACTGGAGCCCTGCTTTATACAGGAGTACCACTCAAGCGGTGACTGGTGTTATACTCAAATTCTGTCAGTTGAAATGTAACCAATCACAGGCAAGTAGGCCTCTGACGTCATGCCAGACAGAGGAGCATCAAGCATGCTCCCAGCAGCCTCAGTTATCCTCACAGACCCAGAGTAGGTGGACCTCGGCTGGCCAGTTATACACCTGTTTGCCTCACTCAATAAATATATACAGAAGCGACTACTGTGTCTACATTCAACCCGAACAAGGCAAACGAATACTGGTAGCAGCAGTGGGATCCAGAAATTTTTTTCTGGAAGCAAAAGTTCCAGTACCCAGCATCGCCTCGTGTTCCAGCCAAAACCGCCGCCACCGCCACCGCCATAAGCCGCCATCCTGCCACCCACGCATCAAATATTGTGCCAGACCGGGGTCCTGCCATCAACCACTACTCCAGGCTAACGTTTTAGAAGTAAGGGTCAATATTTTCCTGTGAGAACGCTCACTCATCAGTGAGGAGGAAGGAAGCTTCCCGCGCCAGCCATTTTTGAACCTCGCGCCACCACGTGGGAACCACCTATTACACCCACCACCACCACCACCGCCACCCAAGCTGACAGTATCAAGCTTCGTGAGGGTGCAAGCTACTGCAATCGTCGTCAGCCATCGTCGCAAGTATCAACTGGTTATTCCATCGTCGCAATATTGTCGTCGTCAGAATTTATCTTCGTGCCTCTAGCCTGAACAGTGTGGGGTCCCTGAGTCTCGCGCCACCGCCGCCAGGAGCGCTGCCGTCGCATCCAGTTTGTAAACACGCCTCACATGGGCCTCTTCAGATCTTCACGACGCTTCTCCTACTTTGGCTACTGGTGATCCTCATAAATTACAACCCTGAGATAAGTAATTGCTAGTTGAGAACAACGTGCCAAGTGTTAAAAAGTGACTTATGTAATAATTCCCATAATATCCTGTGAATTAACCATTCAGTGACTTGTTAAATATTGGAGCTGGTTCAGTACTGCACTCCCCACAGTTTTCCTGTGTGATTTCAACATTCCTGCTTCTTACAGTAATTTCATTGAATTTTAATTGTTCTCCTAGAGTGTTATTGGTAAATTCAAATTCCAGTGAATTAAGAAATCCTTGTTTTAGTAGCAGTTAAGGATTTGTGCAATATAATTTTTTTTAATTTCTCCAGACCTAACTTGAAATTTATCCTTTAAGCATTTTATTTTAAACTTTTACCATAGGAGTTATATACATTCCTGTGTCCAGTTTATGTGCTACATCCATATTTCTTGCATTGCCACTTGTTGTGTTGAATCTTTTTAATGAAATTTTGCAATTGCATTTCCCAGTTTTTATTCTAAATTGCTGTGCTTAGTCTGGTTTAATTAATTTACATACATCTAATTCCAGTCATTTTTTAATGAAAGATTGCTAAATTTAGTTTACAATTGCTTGTTCTTGATTATTTTCTTGCCTAGCCCAATTTAATAATTTTATTTCTGCCATTTTTACTTTAGCCAAGTTGATATTTTTTTGTGTTTATTTTTGTGTATACTATTTCTGATGCCAGGTGCACTTAATTATAATCTGCGTTCAAATATTACTTCCACGGCTGTGACAATGCCTACCACTGTTGAAACCCCTTCAGAATCAATGGGAACAGTTGCTCGTCCCAATGGCCAGAGATCAGCTCAGGAAATGGCTATTCCTCTTTTTGCTGGGGAATCGCGTTTATTAGAATCATGGTTTAGTAAGGTTGAAGCGAAAACAGTTGCACGTTTTTCTAAGCCTACTGATGCCGAATACTTAGCAATTGCACGGTCAGCCGTGGACACAACCAAAGGTGATGCACGTTTTGTTGTTGATGAGAAAGCCATTGTTAGCCTCCAGTCTTGGCCTGAATTTAAGGATTTCTTTCGCCGTCGCTTTGTTAATAAAGGAGACCTTGACCCATATAGGTTAGTCAAGAAAATTGCCAATGCCACCATGCAGCCTGGTGAATCGTTTAATGCGTTTACTAGCCGTCTCGATCAGTATCTGTATGCCTTAGTTTCTGCTATGAATAATTCAACTTGGTTAGATAAAGACAATAATCTGTCCCCTGAGGCTATGGCCAAAATGATAGCATTTGGTACTTTAATGCATTTTGCCCCCGAGCATACAAAACCAATCGTTGAGCAACAAAATTTTGGTGATAAACATGAAATTGGTGAAGTGTTTGAGGCTATTAACAATGCCGCCGATAAACTAGCTCCCCGAAGTGCTCAACTGTTGCCACCCTCTGATGCTGTAAATGTAGTTACAAGTTCTCAGCATCCTCCCACAAATTCTCAAAACTCTTGGTCGCAGAAGCGTACCCATGCTCGTAGCCCCCAGTCAAATTCGCCGCCTCATAAAATGCCGAAACGCCATAGTCCACAACCATCCACTCCCTCATGTTGGCATTGTGGTAAGAGTAACCACCTTGCAAGGGACTGTTGGTCCGCCCCTAGATCATCACCTCCTAGACAATTCTCTCGGCCCCCTCATCAATCTAATCATTCTAGGCTTCCATATTGCACGTACCATAAACAAGTTGGTCACCACACTGCGGATTGTAGAGCTAGGCAAAGGACATCTCCACCTCGTAACTCCCATGGTCAGTCTTGGCGAGGCTCACAGCGTCCAAGACATTATCAGAACTCTCGTAATTACAACTCCCAGCCCAGCTATAATGCAACTTCAAATTATAATGCTCAGTCACAGAATGCTGGAGCTCAGAATGTTCACTCCATGTCGTCGGGAAACCCCCAAGGCCATCCGCTAACCAATTCAAGCTAGCCAATCCTAGTGCCCT
This sequence comes from Procambarus clarkii, assembly GCF_040958095.1. Lineage (NCBI taxonomy): Eukaryota > Metazoa > Arthropoda > Malacostraca > Decapoda > Cambaridae > Procambarus > Procambarus clarkii. Next base: position 13,460,607 of record NC_091158.1, read on the forward strand.
CCCTGTGTATTCAGTAGCTACCCAAAATAGATTTGGACACTTGACAGAGGAGGACACTGACTCTAGACCAGTTGTAGATGTTGACGGATCCACAGTAAATTTGACACAAACAAGACGCAGATATCCCAGACAACATAAGTCAAAAATAGTAACTTGTCCAGTCTCAAGTGATGGTCCCCTTGTATCAGCCATTGTACATGGTAGAGTTTTAAAAGTTTTTCTTGACTCAGGTGCAAAAATTAATATTGTCAAGCCCTCAGCTCTTAGAGACATTGAAAGTATGCACCCTACTATTTTAAAACAGTCACACATACCTTTTCTAAGTGGTATTTCAGGAAATAAAGTAAAAGTTCAGGGTGAAATTGACCTCCCACTCAAGTTCAATGATGTCACATTGTCTATAACATGTTTAGTTGTTGACATTATTCATTTTCCTGGAGACATTCTCTTAGGTCTGTACACCATGATTGATGAAAATATTGCATTGTTTCCCCATCGTTGGAACATAAGTATCAAAGACCATGTCATACCTTTGTGTAGCATGTATCGACAGGGCCATGAGTTCAACCTTCAATCAGATTACGTTAATTTTGTTGACACCCGCCTTGCTAGCGTAGGTTTGTCAGATCATTGTCGTGGTAGCATACCCGAGAAAACAGGCACTCGATTGAAGCATAGTAGTTGTGCAGTTGTTAAGGAGAATGAGTATCGGGACTTTCTGGAAGGGGACGCCCTAACGGATTCTCGTTGTCTCGCTCGCCTGGCAGCTTCCATCTCTGAAGTCAGTGGTTCCATGGCTACTGACACTGTGTTACACCCTCATTCTCTCACCAGAATAAGAGTTAAGGTTCAGGGAGTGCCTGAGTTGTCGGATGTAATTGCGGAAAGTGAAACATGTAAAGTGAATGGTACATTTGTTGAACCCTCCTGGCACACAGTGCAGGATGGTACTGTCTCACTTTTTATCGCGAACACAAGTAATGCCGATATCCATCTTCAGTCTGGTACCCATGTTGTAGATTTTGCCCATTACTCGTTACCGGTGCGAGTTGTGGATGATGTCTCCATGGATCATACTGTTTGTACACTCACACCAGGAGAACAGGGATCTCAGCCAGAGGTGCAAGCGCAACACCTCAGTCCTACTGATTTTCCTGACTCTGTGGCTCAGCTTTTGAAAATTTTGAACAAGAATAGAGCTGTTGTTGCTCTACCAGGAGAAAAATTAGGTCTCACTCCTCTTATTACACATAAAATTCCCCTTGAACAAGGAACTACGCCTATTTATGTACCAGCTTACCGTCTTCCCCATTCTCAGAGAGCAGAAGCAGATAGACTTGTAGAGGAAATGTTACAGAGTGATGTAATTGAATCAAGTAATTCGCCATGGAACGCTCCATTGATTCTTGTACCAAAGCGAGATGGGACTTGGAGACCTGTAATCGATTATCGCAAGCTTAACAGAGTAACAATACCTGATCGTTTCCCACTTCCAGTTCTAAATGATTTGTTGCAAAGTATTGGTCGAAACAAAGTATTCTCAACGTTAGATTTGTTGCAGGGATTCTGGCAAATCCCCCTTGATGAGGAAAGTAAACAATTGACAGCCTTTAGTACTCCCAATGGTCATTTTCATTTCAAAAGAATGCCGTTTGGTTTGCGTAGTAGTCCAATAACCTTTTCACGGCTCATGACAAATCTATTTCGTAGATTGATAGGAAGTACGCTTCTAGTTTACCTTGATGATCTCATAATCATGTCGCAAGATGTTCAGACTCATTTCCAGAACCTTGAAAAAGTACTTGCAAAGCTCGCTGAAGCTAATTTAAAAATAAAGCTTGCAAAATGTTCATTTTTAAAGCAAAAGATTAATTTCCTAGGTCATACAGTTACACCTTCAGGTATTACATTGAATGAATCAAAAATTATTGCTGCCCGTGATTTTCCAACACCTCGTACCGCAGAAGCCGTAAGACAGTTCACAGGTCTTGTAGGATTTTATCGTTCATTTATTGCTGGATTCTCTATTATAGCCGCTCCGCTTTACAAGTTGCAAAGAAAAGATGAACCCTTTGTTTGGGGAGAGGCCCAGGATCAGTCATTCAAAAAACTCAAAGCAGCCTTGATTTCGTCACCTGTCCTTAGGTATCCAGATTTTTCTAAACCTTTTACGTTGGTTACAGATGCTAGTGACATAGGTCTAGGTGCTGCATTACTTCAAACAGAAGGTCACAGAGATCACGCAATAGCTTATGCTAGCCGCACATTATCCAAAGAAGAGAAAAATTATAGTGCAACAGAACGAGAAGCCTTGGCAGTTGTTTGGGCACTTAAACATTTCAAGGATACAATTTATAATTACCCAGTTCATGTTCTTACAGATCACCAACCATTAATTCCCTTGTTCAAAAATAAGAATCCAGTTGGAAAGTTTGCTAGATATTTGCTCACAATTCAAGAATTCAATCCCACATTTGGATATATTCCAGGAAAGCAAAATGTTGTAGCCGATGCGTTTTCTCGACACGTAGCTGCGATTCAGTTAAATTACCCAGCATTAGATGCTACAGTAGTAGAAACGGAACAAAGACAAGACCCCATATGGGCACCCGTCATTAAATTTTTGACTAAGCAAGACACTCGCCCGATTCATAAACCGCCAGTACCATTGAAAGAACTAGTTATGTTGGACAATTTACTGTGTAGAGTAGTAAAGCTAGGGACAGCCCCGAGGAAATGTTGTCAGTTAGTTGTTCCAGCTGTCTTGGTACCAACTGTGTTAAAAATTATCCATGATGCTCCTGCAAGTGCACATCCAGGAAAGGATCGTACACTCCAACAAGGTCGATTGAAATATTTTTGGCCAAAAATGGCTAAGGAGATTGCTCATTATGTTGACAGATGTTTAACTTGTTTACAGCACAAGGGACATGTTTCAGGACCTAATCCAATTCAGGTGTACCCAGCAACTAAAGCTCCTTGGGAACGAATATCGATGGATTTATTGACAAATTTTGCGGAAACAGAGAAAGGGAACAAACATTTGCTTGTAATGGTCGATAATTTTTCACGGTTTTGCGAACTAGTTCCTATCCCGAACAAAACAGCAGAAACCATAGCCAGCGCATTCCATGACCAAATAATTTGTAGATATAGTATGCCTAAAGTAATCCTTTCAGATAATGGTCCGGAATTCAGTAATAGTATTCTAACTAGCTTGTGTGATTTATATAACATCAAAAAATGTAGCATCATGCCTTATCATCCGGCAAGTAATGGACTAGCTGAACGTACTAACAGGAAAGTGTTAGATGCCTTGAGAGTCACGTTGAATTTTGATAACAACAATTGGGATGATTTTATACCCTTAATTCAGTGTGCTATAAATTCTTCAATTAATGTTTCTACTGGTGACACACCTCACGCTATTCTTTATGGTACAGATAAGATCCTCCCTAATGAATTGATTAACGTACCTCCTACTCCCTTATATAACGTAGATGATTTTGTTCAAGTGAAGCGTAGACAAATGCAATTAGTATTCAAGAAAATACGAGAACAACTGTCCAAAGCAACAGCCGAGTTCACTCTAGCAAGGAATGCACGAGCTAAACCCAATAAAATAACTATTGGATCTGTAGTAATGATACTTAACCAACACAGGTCTGGTCCTATGTACAAGTTAACTAAGAAATTTTTGGGTCCATATAAGGTAATCGAGCTTATTAAAGGTAACAAATACAGACTTAAGAACTTGTTAACAGGAGAGTATATAAATGAACATTTAGACCACATGAAGTTAGCTAAAATGACTGTTGACGAGACTGATGAGGAAGATGACAATGAACTTACCCAGACAGATACTCCTACTCGGACACCACCTCCTGTGGTTGACAGACCACTGGATGTTCAGCAACCCCATACTAGCAATTATAATCTTAGATCTAGACCTCTCGTTTCAACCGTGCACTCACCACACGTCCATTGGCTAGATGTTAACGAGGATATCTCTCAAGATGATAGTTTGTCACATGAAGTTTCATCTGTTCCGGACCTTCAGTCAGAGCCAGAGTTGTATAGTGCTCTGGATGAGCTAGGTGTAGATATCCGCAGAATTTATAATTGAATGCACTCTGTAGTTATTCTGTTTGTTTTGAAAAAAAAAAAAAAAAAAAAAACTCAATTGCAGTATTTCTACCACATGTGTCTTATTATTACCATTATATATAATGTATAGTTTTTCTCAACTTTATTTTGTTATGAATTAGATGCCATTGTCAAGTCTACTACCATTTGTATTTTTACAGTGCTTGTCATAAGAGTTATTATTGTTCTAGCAACCACATTGTGGCCAGTGAATCCTGACTGCTATCACGCAGATGTTAGTCTTCTTGATCCAGGTCTTGTATATGCTTGTAAATATATTGCACATTATATATTGTACATTGGTCTTGTAAATATATTGTATTATTTCAGAAAAAAAAAAGAGAAAAAAAAAAAAATCATTATCTTGAAATTCAATTGTGGTTGTTAGGTCAGAACTTTGTTCTATTAATGTAATAATTGTTTAATTTTGTATGGTTTTCAAGCACATGCCATTGACACATGTTAATAATTTTGTTTAGGCAATACCTTGAGTTGTATTGTTCATATCTGATCAGTAGACATACACATGTTCTTAATACTCTGATTTAATCAAAGCATTGTTACCATGATTTTCACCTATTATGATGAATTTTTTTTTTTTGGTGCATATATGCCGAGTTGTTTGTATTACGCACACCTGATCTTCTTTCAATGTTTTATTATGCAAATTTCACATGTAAGCCATTATTGTATGCCACCGAGGTCCTTTCAGTATCATTGTAACTATATAGCTAGCCAGAGCTTGTCGACAAGGGACGTCGACTTGGTAGCGTGTCCGAGCGGTGTTATACTCAAATTCTGTCAGTTGAAATGTAACCAATCACAGGCAAGTAGGCCTCTGACGTCATGCCAGACAGAGGAGCATCAAGCATGCTCCCAGCAGCCTCAGTTATCCTCACAGACCCAGAGTAGGTGGACCTCGGCTGGCCAGTTATACACCTGTTTGCCTCACTCAATAAATATATACAGAAGCGACTACTGTGTCTACATTCAACCCGAACAAGGCAAACGAATACTGGAGCCCTGCTTTATACAGGAGCACCACTCAAGCGGTGACTGGAGCCCTGCTTTATACAGGAGCACCACTCAAGCGCTGACTGGAGCCCTGCTTTATACAGGAGTACCACTCAAGCGCTGACTGAAGCTCTGCTTTATACTGGAGTACCACTCAAGCACTGACTGGAGCCCTGCTTTATACTGGAGTACCACTCAAGCGCTGACTGGAGCCCCTCCTTACACTGAGCCTAGATGGAAATCTTGCTTGGTTGTGACACCTGGGTAGCATCAGGCTTCCCAGATATGATCGGACAGCCTCCCCCGCTGCTTCCTCACACTACCTGTCCGCCCTTCCGCCTGAACGATGCTTTCTGCTTCCTGACGAGCTGCTGGGAGCAAATCAAACTGAAATCGTTTTACCAGCAGTGTTGATCAAATTATACCAAGATTCGAGGCTTACTTGTGTGTTGGGATTTATTTTGAATATTAGATTTGGCGGATGTGCAGAAAGCTGAGGGGGGTGGGGGTGATGGGGTGTGGGGTGGGGGGTGGGGGTGATGGGGTGATGGGGTGGGGGGTGTTATCATGGGCAATAGGGGGTGGGTGGTGATGAAGGGATGGTTGACAACCCCCTTCGACACACACACACACACACACAAAGAACTCTGGCTCTTTGGCGGGACCAAAGAGCCAGGGCTCAACCCCCGCAAGCACAATTAAGTGAGTACAGAGGACCTCACGGCCGAGCGGACAACGCTCTGGATTCATAGCTCTAAGGGCCTAGGTTCAATACCCGGCCGAGGCAGAAACAAATAAGCATAGTTCCTTTCACACTGATACTCGTGTTCACCTAGCAGTAAATAGCTACCTGGGAGTTAGACAGCTGCTACGGGGCTGCTTCCTGGGGATGTGTGTGTGTTTTAAAGAGAGAAATATATGGAATTAATATAAGATAGGAAAATCGAACGGGATTTAGAACAGAAACCGACGGTTAGAAAGGCGGGGTCCAAGAGCTAACAGCTCGATCATGCAGACAGAGAGCCCAACCATTTGGCCTGGACGGTAGAGCGACGGTCTCGCTTCCTGCAGGTCGGCGTTCAATCCCCGACCGTTCAAGTGGTTGGGCACCATTCCTTTCCCCCCGTCCCGTCCCAAATCCTTATCCTGACCCCTTCGAAGTACTATACAGTCGTAATGGCTTGGTGCTTTCCTCTGATAATTACCTTGCAGACAGAGATAGTAAATACACGCCTTAACCACGGGCTTCCCGGCCGTGTGGCCAGCGCCATCTGGTGGCATATTTAATGTTATGGTGGTAATCCGCGGGGGAAGAGAGTGTTATAAGGCAGTGTTCCTGTGAACCACAGATGTGTGCCAACAAGTGCTTCGTCGCCACAATGGTGCACTCAGATGTTACTGTTGTTTTAGATTCAGCTACTCAGAACAAAAAGTTCCAAGTAGCACGGGCTATGGTGAGCCCGTTGTACACTATGTACACTCAGAGTACTCTCACCTACTTAACTACTTGTACATATCTACACTTGACCCACGTACACTATCGCCAGCCACACCTCACCCACCTACACCACATCCACCTTCTAAATCACGTACATCTCATCCACCTTCATAACCACGTACTTCATCCACCTACAACGCAGCCGCCTACACCTTACCCACCTAAACCACAGGCACCCACACCACATTCAACTACATTACATTCCCCTACACCTCACCCACCTGCACCTCACCCACCTACACCTCACCCACCTGCACCTCACCCACCTACACCTAACCCACCTACACCTCACCCACCTACACCTCACCCACCTGCACCTCACCCACCTACACCTCACCCACCTACAGCTCGCCTACCTAATCAATAGGCAAATAAACCACAGCCACCAACTCATCACCCATCTACACCTCACCCACCTACACCTCATACACCTACACCTCACCTCCACATGCACTTCACCCATGTATACCACAGCCACCTACCATCACCCATATACACCTCACCCCGGAACCTCACTACCTACACCTCACCCACCTACACCTCACCCACCTACACCTCACCCACCTGCACCTCACCCACCTACACCTCACCCACCTACACCTCACCCACCTACACCTCACCCACCTGCACCTCACCCACCTACACCTCACCCACCTGCACCTCACCCACCTACACCTCACCCACCTACACCTCACCCACCTACACCTCACCCACCTGCACCTAAACAGCATTATATATACACACATTAACATATCAACTTTATAAGTTAATTAGAGAGAAAATGTATAATTGAATTAGTCTCCGCCAAGCTACTTATGAATATAATATGAAATATATGTGGAAGACTGGAGCCGTTTTTAGAAATGTTAGATATTTATGTTAATAACGTTAATGAGAAGTGAAGGGAATGTCAAACTAGCAATTAGCATTTTAAGAGCATGAACTAATGATATGTTTCAACATATACTGAAACAAAATAATGCCAACCTTTTCATTTCAATTTTTTGAAGATCGTGCTCGAATAATGAGGTGTTGTCACATCTTCATAATGTTGATGCCAAGTGAACGTTAATTTGCTAATTAAACGCTCGGAGCTGCCGATCGCCAGCTGTTACGTTCGGTAATCCTTTTAACGTGGGCGAGAAGCTGTAGGGAATATCAAATTGGCGGTGAACAGTTCTGCACTAGTCGAGCGATGGTGAAATGTTTGAGTGTCTCTCCCCAGGAGCTTAAAGTGGACTGGTCATCCGTGACCAGTGTTTCAGTCTCTCTATGATGGCACAATCGACTTGAGAATGGTCCAGGACGGACCGAAACGTCGTCGTCCCTTCACCTTCTAGTGTGTGGTCTGATACTTCAGCCACGTTATTGTCACTCATCGCCCGCACCAAAAAAGGTTACCATTTTCAGACAGTCACAATAACGTGTGTGGGTTTTATAAACTCCTGGTCCACACATCTGAAATTGAAGGAAATGACGACGTTTCGGTCCGTCTCGGATCTTTATCCAGTCGTGTACAGAAAGAGTGGCAGAGTTAGTCAGTAATATCTGCGTCACACTGCTCCTCCTGCTTTTCTTGATTGTATTTCCTGTACCTCTTGTCTCCTACAATAGTTTGGTGAAACTGGCCGTACACTTCCGTACACGTTTGGTGAAACTGGCCGTACACTTCCGTACACGTTTGGTGAAACTGGCCGTACACTTCCGTACACGTTTGGTGAAACTGGCCGTACACTTCCGTACACGTTTGGTGAAACACGACCGTACTTAGAGGACTAAAAAAACAGAGTAAGTGCACATAAGAACAGTGCTTTCTTCTATCATGTTAGAGTGGTCATGTTGACTGGTGTTGCATGTGTGAGTCTCTGCTCTTCACAGACGCCGCCTTGTTCAATGAGTTGTGATACACAACATGACCCTCATGACCCTCTAGTCCTGCCTGTCACACTACACTTTTGTGCTCTAACCTTCTTAACAAACGTGATCCCACTTCGCCGCACTATAGCTTGAGCTACCTCATCCCTTTGTGTGTATTTTACCTCAATAAACTTATTTCAATTTCAATTTCACTTCGCCGCTCTAGCTCCTCTGTTTTTTTCCTCTCTTCTGTTACAGTCTCTTCCGCTTCTATCCCACATTTTTCTCTTCGTCTTTAATCCTTGTGCAGCTTTCTTTATTTATATGAACTCCAATGGTATATTACAACCTTATCGCCTTCACCTCACATTCTATGGTATACTATGAATTGCTATGGTATATTTCATTTGTACCATGGGAGCCTCGAACCCACGGCCATGGGAGTGGAGGACAGGAGCTCTACCGACCGTACTACGAATAAGACAGAGCCCCAGAGACACACTACCGGTATCCACCTGGGACTTTCAACCCCTCCTGGGGCGTCACTTGGGGCTCGAGATATCAGGTCATCCACGGGCATGTCATATACATTACAAACCACAATAGACGTAGAAATAACATTCCGTCTAGACGCAAGTGACGCGTCAGAAGAGGTTGAGGGGGGGGGGGGGATAGAAATAGCCTAAGCTACTCTATCCCTTCTCACCTTATATACGTCACCTTATATACTATACCTTATATACTGAATCGTATACTACACGACATGATAGCGGGACACGTCGCCATTTCCTGTATTATAATTTCAGAAGTGTGGGTTGGGGTGTTTTTAAGCTATCATAGTTAAGTTATGTTTTATCAGAGCGTTAATAATAGGCATATATTCTCTGGCCGAGTTAATTAATGGTAATAAGATTTGCTGCGTGTTTCGCTGTGTAGGAATATAACTTTGATGTGTGTTAATAAGTGGCAGTGGAGCCGTGCAGGGCTGGTGATAATACGGTATCTCTTTATCTTATAACTCTTCGTGCTCCTCTTTCTTTACGGCTCTTTCTTAGTCTCTCTGCAGCAGGTGAGAGAGACCTTTTGTGGTAGTGTGGTACTGGAGTGTGTGTGTTGTGGTAGTGTGGTACTAGTGTGTGTTGTGGTAGTGTGGTACTAGTGTGTGTTGTGGTAGTGTGGTACTAGTGTGTGTTGTGGTAGTTTGGTACTGGTGTGTGTTGTGGTAGTTTGGTACTGGTGTGTGTGTGTTGTGGTAGTGTGGTACTAGTGTGTGTTGTGGTAGTTTGGTACTGGTGTGTGTGTGTTGTGGTAGTGTGGTACTAGTGTGTGTTGTGTTGTGGTAGTGGGGTACTGGAGTGTGTGTTGTGGTAGTGTGGTACTGGTGTGTGTGTGTTGTGGTAGTGTGGTACTGGAGTGTGTGTGTTGTGGTAGTGTGGTACTAGTGTGTGTTGTGGTAGTTTGGTACTGGTGTGTGTGTGTTGTGGTAGTGTGGTACTGGAGTGTGTGTGTTGTGGTAGTGGGGTACTGGAGTGTGTGTGTTGTGGTAGTGGGGTACTGGAGTGTGTGTGTTGTGGTAGTGTGGTACTGGAGTGTGTGTGTTGTGGTAGTGGGGTACTGGAGTGTGTGTGTGTTGTGGTAGTGTGGTACTAGTGTGTGTTGTGGTAGTTTGGTACTGGTGTGTGTGTGTTGTGGTAGTGTGGTACTGGAGTGTGTGTGTTGTGGTAGTGTGGTACAGGAGTGTGTGATGTGGTAGTGTGGTACTAGTGTGTGTTGTGGTAGTGTGGTACTGGAGTGTGTGTGTGTTGTGGTAGTGTGGTACTGGAGTGTGTGTTGTGGTAGTGTGGTACTGGAGTGTGTTGTGGTAGTGTGGTACTGGAGTGTGTGTTGTGGTAATGTGGTACTGGAATGTGTTGTGGTACTGTGTTACTGGAGTGTGTGTTGTGGTAGTGTGGTACTGGAGTGTGTCGTGGTAGTGTGGTACTGGAGTGTGTCGTGGTAGTGTGTTACTGGAGTGTGTGTTGTGGTAGTGTGGTACTGGAGTGTGTCGTGGTAGTGTGGTACTGGAGTGTGTGTTGTGGTAGTGTGGTACTGGAGTGTGTCGTGGTAGTGTGGTACTGGAGTGTGTGTTGTGGTAGTGTGGTACTGGAGTGTGTCGTGGTAGTGTGGTACTGGAGTGTGCTTGAATGGTCCACAAGCCAATATGCAACTGAAAACTCCACACACCCCAGAAGCATTCGAATCCAGACAGCCAGGAGCGCTATGCACCTTGGCGTACCTGGTACCTTAACCACTAGACCACACTGACTGTACAAAAATGTTGGTAGTCGTGAGACTATTCATCCAAGTTCCGACAGCGCTCGGTGGTCCGCTCGGGCTTAGATATTTCATCGAATCACCTCACTTTATGTGATGATCTTGGATGAAATAGTCTCACGGTTATCAAGATTTTTTCACAGTCGTTGTGGTCTAGTGGTTAAGGTGTAGAGTTGATCCCTGGGTGTAGAGTAGATTCCTGGGTGTAGAGTAGATCCCTGGGTGTAGAGTAGATCCTTGGGTGTAGAGTAGATCCTTGGGTGTAGCGTAGGTCTCTGTATAAAGTTGATCCTTAGGTGTATTGTACATAATTGTATGCAGAATGAATAATGACTAGAATACACCCTTGTGTCTGACGCACATCGAAATTAGCAAATAATATACATTATGTATGTGTGATAACGGCACACACACACACACACACACACACACACACACACACACACACACACACACACACACACACATACAAGCAGCCGTGTGAGTGCGACCCACAGCCACCTCACACACACACACACACACACACACACACACACACACACACTCACACACACACACACACACACACACACACACACACACACACACACACCTATATCAAACAAAGCACCAAACACAGATTACATCACCACAACATAACAAGGCAATAAAAGTTTAAACGCAGGGAAATGTTACATAGAAAATCTCCAAAGAAAATGTGTCCGTCTTGTAGGAGAAGACCCTGGAAGCTGTGAGGGGGAAGGGAGATGAGATAAAGTTATTTTCTGTCCGCAGAGAAGAAGAGCAATTGTCGAGAAACAGCCGGAAAATGTCCCCAGCTGCGAGTTTTAATTAAAGGCATAATGGCTGGCTTGCCTGGGGATTGTGTTATAACAAAGCACTAATGACCCTACTACCCGCTCTAATGGCAGCAATCAAAACAAGACGTGAGCCCCCGTCGCCTCCTCTTCCTCTTAGCCATCCGCCAGCCACCACCGTGAGAGGACACTAAGAGGGTGGTGGAGGAGGGGGTTGTGACGGTGGTGGTGGTGGTGGAGGAGGGGACGGAGGCTGTGACGGTGATAGTGGTGGTGGTGATGATAGTAGTGGTGGTGGTGATGATAGTAGTGGTGGTGGTGATGATAGTAGTGGTGGTGGTGATGATAGTAGTGGTGGTTGTGATTTTGTAATGGTGGGGTATTATTGATGATGGTCAACGTGTGTGATGGTAGTGTGTGGCTAAGGGGGTTAATTAATAGTTAATTAATGGAAAACAAAAATAAAAAAAAACTGATCTAACGCAAGTCAAAATCTGGGAACCCCAGGCTAAATCTGACATAAATCTACTAGTTATGGCCTAGGTTAGCTTAGGTTAGGTTAGGTTAGGTTATGTTAGGTTAGGTTATGTTATGTTAGGTTAGGTTAGGTTAGGTTTGGCTCGGTTAGGTTCGGTTAGGTTAGGCTAGATTAGGTTAGGTTAGGTTAGGTTAGGTTCGGTTAGGTTAGGTTAGGCTAGGTTAGGTTAGGTTAGGTTAGTTACTATCATTTCCGTTTGCACCACAACATAAAAATTCGCCATTTTGAAATTACCAATGTTTTTGTGTGTGTAAGTTTGTCATGAGATTACATCGCTTGGTTGCAAAAGGTACTTTCAACGTGACCATGTTGATATAGAATCTACCGACTACCACGAGGGTGAAGTGTGGTGGTGGTGTTTGTGATGAGTTAAT